>NW_020837987.1:16375894-16429661 GCF_003676395.1 Aethalodelphis obliquidens | reverse complement strand
CTGTTCAAGAAAGTACTGAACGTCCTAGCTAGAGCCATTAGACAAGACAAAGAAATCAAAGATATGAAAATTGAAAAAAGTTAAAATTGTTTTTTTGCAGGTGACAAGGTTTTATATATACAAAACAAAAAGATCCCACAAAAAAACGACTACTTCAAAAGAAAACTTTACAAAAGTTGCAGCATAAAAACATCAGCACAGGGCTTCCCTGGTGGCGCAGTGGTTGAGAGTCCGCCTGACGATGCAGGGGACACGGGTTCGTGCCCCGGTCCGGGAGGATCCCACATGCCGCAGAGCAGCTGGGCCCGTGAGCCATGGCCGCTGAGCCTGTGCATCCGGAGCCTGTGCTCTGCGACGGGAGAGGCCACAACAGTGAGAGGCCTGCATACCGCAAAAAAAAAAAAAAAAAAAGGCAACAGATGCAAAATTAAATACAGATGTTGAATAGTTGAAGGATAGACATAATTAGCCTTGTTAGTGTAGCAACTTGATTAAAAGATTTGTTTTTAAAGCTGGACAACATGGATTCAATTCCTGATTCAGTCACTCACTGGGATGGAACTGAATGGGTCTAAATCTGTCTTTGCCCTAAAATCCTTCATTTGTGAAATGAAAGTAAACGTCAGTGCTTTTTTCAGACATGAAAATTCAGTAAGTTTTTGGGCATAAAGCCTTAATAACAGTGACTCTTACTTGGAACTGTGAGAGAAAGGATAATACAAATCAAAATTAAGATCACTTATCCAAGGAAAACATTTTATTTTTGGTCAGGATCAAATTCTAACTGGAGGATATCTAGTGTCAGTTGTCATGGTATGAGTAGCACAAATCTTATTTTCTCTGCAGAATTCACTGACTCTGAATGTGAATACCAATCACTGAGAATGGCTTCTAGATATCTGGCAATGGAGATTGTCTCCTTGTCAAAAACTATAGCTGGAATCTTGTGATCTTTGTTATTCACCCTTAAAATTTCATTCAGTTTGTAACAGGGAAGAGTCAATCCTGACTCCATGTTGGATCTGTTTCTTTTACTTTAACCTTTGCTTCCTGTTGCCTTTGTTCACTAAAAGGATACTGTCTATACACAACGGCCTACCTCAGGGAACCCTACCCATCTGCCTGAATGTTAAACCAAAGTGCCTTTGTTCAGGGAAGCACCCTGACCCTGTCCACCTGTGAATGGCTGCAAGAAAGAAGAAATTAACACATCCCCTGCCCAAGGCTGGCCATTCCAGGAGATATTCGCAAGACTTACGGCCTTTCTACTTTACTTCCCCACCTCCTCTGCCTCTCTTTTCTATAAAAGAAACTGGCATCCAAACCCCGGTAAGATGGGTTTTTTTGAGACACTAGTCTGCCATCTCTCCGAGAGAGGTGCTGTTCCTTGACTCAACACCTTCCTCGTCTCCCGATTTACTGGCCTGTCCTGTGGCTAACAGAGCAAGCTTGGACTCGGTAACAAGTTCACTGTTTATTCAACTCCACAAACTTGAGTTTCAAACACCTGACCGTAGCCAACTCACCAGGTAAAAGATTTCACTTCACCATTTGGCCATTCCAGTTCTTCCATTTAACTGAACCCCTAAAAGAACACTCTTCTATCATGTTTATAGTGCCCCTACTTTGTACATGTCATTGCGTTGTGAGCATATTCATGTCACAAGAGTCCCCAAACAACCCACAGATTTATACATCCCTTGGTGTAAAAGGGGAATATGTCTGGAAGGAAAAAATAATGCAGAAGAAAAGGTGTATTTAAAACATATATGTATTACAGTAGAAAATAAACCATGTGGGGTATTCCCTGGCAGTCCAGTGGTTAGGACTCAGTGCTTGCACTGCCACCGCCTGGGTTCTTTCCCTGGTCGGGGAACTAAGATCCCACAAGCCATGCGGTGCTGCCAAAAAAACAAAACAAAAACAAACAAAAAAAGCAAAAGAAAAGAAATCATGTAACCTATTGCTTAATACAATGATTATAATCAAAATTTTAATAGCCTTTGGATAATTGCTCTTCTGGTAAATTGCTTAGATTATCTAAACAACAGTTCCACGCATTAACTTTTATTAAACGAGGGTAAAAATATCTTAGGCAATTTATTTAAATAGTATTTTACAAACTTTTTCAACAACCCTATTGAACAACGGAACGTATGTCTGCTGCAGGGGGAAAACTGTAATGAATTATTAGCATGAAGAAAAGTATGGTGAACTTTCCTGGTGGTCCAGTGGTTAAGAATCCGTCTTCCAATGCAGGGGATGTGAGTTCGATCCCTGGTTGGGTAACTAATATCCCACATGCCGTGGGGCAAATAAGCCTGCGGGCTCTGGAGCCCGCATGCATCAACGAAGAACCGTGCTCCGCAACTAAGACCAACGCAGCCAAATAAATACTTTTTTTTAAAAAAGGAAAAGAAAACTATGGTGTATCCTAACCAAGAAATCAGGAGTAAACATTCAGTGTTTTATTAAAGCGTCTGACTCCAGTTTTTGATGCTTGATTACTGACACCTTCTAAGTCTCACCACCTCTTCCTATTCTGCTTCTCTGGGCAAGCTGATGAGGAAGCCTGATGGATCCTGTGATGCAAACTGGTAGTTCAAACCGTATGCATCTCCTCCAACAAGCCTCAAATAGTGATCACATTAACAAACCAAGCCAGTGACCGTTCCCTGTTGTCTCAAATCATTTTCTGAACAACTTAGAAGTCTCCCCTGTCCCCCTAGAAACCTGAATAATGTAACACACATTCTCAGAACACTTCAACGTTAATATCAATCTAAATGACCTTTAGTGGGGTCCCACCTTTTTCCACTGAATGGCTACAATTACAATTAGCAACAACAAAAAATATTTGGGGAGTGAATGTATGAAATTTCAAGTTTATCTATCAAACAAAAATATTCCCATTGTACATTGTTCATTTTTAAGAGAAAACGCACGAACATCAATATTTTCAAATTATTTCACTGAGTGATTCAAGCACAAAAGAGAGATTTATGATTTTTAAGTTTTCTAATATTTTGCATACGCGTACTATATTTGTTATTTTCCCGTCATGTAAATCAAGGTGCATGCCTTCGGTTTACCTTGGACACAATAAAGAATATGAAGCACTACTTTCACGTAATGCATACTCATGGATGTGGAGCAGGTTTTAAGGAATGTTCAAAAAGCACAGCCCCAATGTGGAGTCGCCTGCCCCCAGGACAGCAAACCAAGACTTACTTGCAGTTTCACCCCTTCCAGGAATGTGACCTTAAATCAATCACTCTGGAATCTCCTGAACAACACTACAGATGTAACCTACAGGAAAAGACCTTTGCAATCCCTCCCCCAGCAAAAGGTAACCTTGCCAAAAAAACTTTTTTCTTTTGGAAATATCTTTCTTATCCTGCCTGGTTTCTATTTACAAATGATTTGCATTTTGTACAGCTGCTTTGAGCCCCTCTTTATTTATTGATACTAGATGGGATGCACACTGATTCACAAATCACTCATGAAAGCCAGTTAGTTCTTTAAATTTACTCCGTTCAATTTTTGTTCTTTAATAGAAGGCAGAGTCTGAAATGCACTCCTACGGTATTTTCACTATAGCCGCATAAATATTCTGGAGCAGAGTTTGCAGAGAATAAATCAGATACAAATTATGAATATATAATCCATAAATTGTATGTTGTTTGATTCCATCAGGGAAAGAAATTTTTACAGATTCTTTCAACCCTGAGAGCCTAATGATGCAATGCTAGCTTCTGTTATAAAGTATTAAGGTGGAATAAAACTGTGTTGGTGGAAGAAACATGATTCATCCAGGGTTATGAAAAACGATTGATTTTATTAATTAAAGAACACCTATTTTAATTGATTCAGAATTAAACCAAAGCAAAATGTAATGGCAACAGTCAAATGTAAATCATACACATGCACACACTGTTTTTCTCACACTAACTGCTCTCTTTCAAGTTCCAGGAAAAAAACTAATTTTTCATTAAACACACATATATACAACAGCTATTCCCATTCACTGCAAAAAGTGATCAGCTTTTCCTTTGTACTGTTTCTACCACATAATCAGCCCCTAGGAACCTGTCACTCTCCTCCCGGGAAAAGCCCAGTTCCTTAATGTCCCTTCTGCTCTGTTCACGGCCAGTTGGTAGACCATTCTGTGCTGTAACCTGTAATGGCCTATCTACAGAAGGGCCTGAACATAGTAAGCATGATTAGTCATGTCCCAGTTTTACACTATTCACTGCCACCCCCCAACTAATGCTAATTCACACGCTACTGAATTTGATAATAAAGGGTCCCACTTTTACCAGGGGACATGGATGTGGATGAACTACAGTTAATGAAGTCAGCCCCCTCATCTTATTGACTCTTTCCCAGAGACCATTCTGAAAGTCCTGTAGTTAAGGCATAAAATGAACACACTTCAAACTTCGGGTTGAAAGGCATTAAGAGCAACATAGCCTTTTCAAGAAAAGACAAATATTTATACACTGAAGATAACAGGCCATTTCCACACACGTCCTTCTTCCTGTCATACACATCATGTCATACGTTTTACCATACGTGACTTGTAATTATTCTCTTGTATGCAATATCTCAGATTACTCTCAAAGAACTAAAGACATTTGTTTCTAGTATGGATTCTCTGATACAGTCTGTTGTCAGAAGGGCTCAAAAACTTTCCGTATCATTACACCAAAGGTGTTGATACTTGATGAAAACCTTTACATTTCTTGCCACACACATTACATTTGTGTGGTTTCCTTCCAGGATAAGTATTTTGATATCTAGTGATGAATGAGCAATAATTTGAAACCTTGCAATACTCACTGAATGTTCAAGTATGAAGTATTTGGTGAACACTCAGTTTAAGGCACAACACAAAAGCTTTGACACATTCATTACATCTGGAATGTCCTGTCCAGTATAGATTATCTGATGATTGGTGAGACGTGAGCCCTGAGTAAAGGTTTTTCCCATTCATGGCATTTGTGAGGTAGTCTCCAGAATGAATTCTTTGGTGAATGAATTTCTTCTCCAAAGGCCTGGTCATACTAAATACGTTTATCTGATTCTTTCCAGCGTGATTTTTCCAAGGAAGCGTAACATGTGGACACCTGCTAAAACCCTCACTTAAAGTCTCTCACCAGTATGGATTACCTGATGGTAAGGTAGGACTGAAAGTAAACTGAAGGATATGCCACACATTATATTTGAAAGATTTCTATTTCTCTCCAGTATAAATTCTTCGGTGGATATTAAGGTATGAATTCTGACTAAAGACTTTGAGACATTCATTACATTTCTATGGTTTCTGTCTAGCATGGATTATCCAATCATAGGTAAGGCTTTGCCACACTGAAGACATTTGCATGATTTCTACCACTGTGAATCTCCCATGAACTTAAAGTTTCAATTTTCAAGGGAGTCCTTCCCACCTATATTACATTAACATGGTTTCCCCTCTGTATTTATTACCTAATGTGTAGTGAGGGTTGAAATCTGAGTAAAGCCTTTTCAGCACTCAATATTTTTGAAAGGTTTCTCTACAGCATGTATTCTACAATGAGATGCAAGCAGTGAATTCTGAATAAAGACCTTACCACACTAATTACATTTATAAGGTTTTTTTTCCAGTATGTATTCTCTGATGCTTTGCAAAGGTTGGATTTTGACTAAATGCCTTGCCACACTCATTACATTTGTAAGGTTTCTCTCCAGTATGAATCCTCTGATGTCTTTCAAGATATGAATTTTGACTAAACATTCTGCCACATACATCACACTTATATAATTTCTCTACTCTATGCATTATCTGATGTCGAGTGAGGGTTGAGCTCTGATGAAAGGTTTTGCCACACTCATTACATATGTGACATCTCTCTTGAGTATGAATTACCTGATGCTTTGCAAGGGATGCTTTTAGACTACAGACTTTGCCACACTCACCACATTTGTAAGGTTCCTCTCCAGTATGAATTTTCTGATGAATTGCAAGGATTGCTTTTTTAATAAAGACCTTACCACAGTCATTACATTTGTACGGTTTCTCTCCAGAATGAATTCTATGATGTTTTGCAAGGTATGAACGTACACTAAAGGCTCTGCCACACACATCACATTTATATAATTTTCCTCCTTTATGAATTACCTGATGACTCCTGAGGTACGCCCTCTTACGGAAGATTTTGCCACACACATTACATTTGTAAGGATCCTCTCCAGTATGAATTGCCTGATGACATGCAAGTGCTGCTTTCTGACTAAAGACCTGGCCACACTCATTACATTTGTAAGGCTTCTCTCCAGTATGAGTTCTCTGATGAACTGCAAGATTTGAATTTCGACTATAAACTTTGCCACATACATCACATTTATATATTCTCACTCCTTTATGGATTATCTGATGTCGAGCGAGGATTGAGCTGTGATAAAAGGTTTTACCACACTCATTACATTTGTAAGGTTTCTCTCCAGTATGAATTCTCTGATGACTTGCAAGGGTTCCTTTTCGACTAAAGACCTTCCCACACTCGTTACATTTGTAAGGTTTCTCTCCAGTATGAATTCTCTGATGATGTGCAAGGATTGAACTTCGATTAAAGACTCTGCCACATACATCACATTTATATGGTTTTGCTCCTGTATGGATTAACTGATGTCTTCTACGATTCGAGTTGTGATTAAACACTTTATCACACACATTACATTTGTAAGGTTTCTCTGCAGTATGAATTCTCTGATGAACTGCAAGGTATGATTTGTGACTAAAGACTTTTTCACACATGTCACATTTATAAAACTTCTCTTCTGTATGGATTACCTGATGTCCAGCGATGTGTGAGCCATGATCAAGGGTTTTGCCACACACGTTATGTTTGTAAGATTTCTCTCCAGTATGAGTTCTCTGATGAACTGCAAGGTCTGAATTTTGACTAAAAACTTTGCCACATACATCACAATTATGTAATTTTTCTTCTGTATGGATGATCTGATGTCGAGTGCGGTTTGAGACCTGATGAAAGGTTTTGCCAGACTCATTACATTTGTAAGGTTGTTCCCTGTGTGCCCTCTGGTCTTGTGTCAGTACTGAAGGATGCACAAAATCGTTCCCATTTGTATCAGAAATGCTTGTCTGGACAACAGGAGTAACTGTCTGAGGTGGTGAAAATGAGGCACTACTGTTGATATTCTTGTCAGCTTGATTAAATTCACCAATTTTTTGTTCACTTTTAAATATATGCAATTCATCCCGAAAGCTTGATGCAAGCCTATTTTCAATAGGCTTAATTCCTGCAACACTCCTACCAAGTCCATCTCTCTTATCAGTAGGATTTTCATTATGGGACACAGGAGTTCCTTTGTAATTTCTTACCTCATCTCTCTGCTGAGGCTCAAAGTCAGATATATTTTCCTGGATTCCCATGAGGTTAAAACGTTTCACTTTATTCCTTTCATGTCTTCCCAACATCACTTTTTGTAATACTTCTCCTCTACCAGTGTTTACTTTTAGTTGTAATTTCTTGATCACGTGTGTAGGAGAGATGTCTAGAAGATAAAAGAACCATAAGTAGCCTATTCATTTTAATTCATAAATAAGCGCTTCATGTTAAATACCTGATATTACACCAAAACTAACACTTATACCAAAGTTATTAACTTTCCAACAAAGATCTTCAAGTTTTTAGGAACACAAAAGGAATGATTCTTCACTAAAGAAAAAGTGATTAATTTTAGGGTACTGTACTTTCAAACAACGTATGCCAAAAATACTCACATAGGAATAACTTCTGTTAGCTATCAAAGAAAGTATATTTCCACCATGATGTATAAGCACACACCAATTAACAGTAAACATACTGCTGTCTCATAGCTGAGGAGAAAAAGACATTACACTATGCGTATATTCTGCATACCTATTATTCATAAATAACTGCTAAATAGCAGACAACATATTGTAACAGTCAGTAGTAGAAAACTAGCAGGAATTCCCTGGCGGACCTGTGGTTAGGACGCCGCAGTTTCACTACAGAGGGCCCAGGTTCAATCCCTGGTCAGGGAACTAAGATCCCACAAGCTGTGCAGCATGGCCAAAATAAAAGGAAAAAAAGAAAACTAGCATATTGATGAATAATCTAAATGAGTTGCAGATAGAATTGGGAAACAAATATAGCATAGAGAAAATGAAGAATTTGATAAAACAACTTTTTGAAAAACAAAATATTTTTCTCAGTACCTCCTATAAAACTATGTATCCATGAAAAAGCATAAAACATCTAAAAGCCAATCATCCGTAAATCAAAATTAGATATTTATGAATAAAATATTCTCCATTTACATTTACAACCAATTAATGGAGCAATTCCCAACCTATGAAGTGCCCTTAAACATCCAGCTCATTGGCTCCACAATATACACAATAAAGAGTGAGCAACTGGTAAATTTATTAACTACGCTCAGAAACGACGTCGTTGAGACAAATTGCAAAACAAACAAACAAAAGAAGCATACGCTATAAAATGCAAAGAGATGTCAATAAACATGACACACTATTAATATATCTTGATATACAAAATTACCTTTTGAGTCTTTACTAAAAACGTGCACTATTCTAAGGCATCTAACAGCAATAATTTCCTTTAAATGGCTTGAAGAAACTTACCACAATTTTTCAAATTAGGACAGAAGACTCACAGTTTTCTGTACATGATCCCAACTGACACAGAAAGTAGTGAGAGAAACAGGATTTGAACCTAGACCTACAGACTAAGACAACATCACTTAAGCATCACTACCCAGACAAGCAGTATAAATTACATAATATTACAGAAAATTCCAAGAGTTTAAAAAGAAAACTTCAAAGGAGATGCAAGAAGACGTGAGCTGTGTAACTAAAAATGTTGTTCAGGCATCCCTCCTGGAAATGGTTTCTGGTTCATCATTGGAGGTGTCACTCCACCTCATAAGCTCTCTCATTAAGATGCTTCAAAATTAGGTGTAGACGTAGAATGAACGATGGTGCACACACAGGTAATGAAAAATATGGCATCAACAACAATTTACTCAACAGTGTCACAAATATGGGGATGTGAACTTGGACACTTTTCTTAGGAGAAATTCCTATACCATTTAACTGAGGCTGGAAGGGAATGGTCATTAGCATATATGAAACACTGTCACAGTGCCCTTGAGACGTGCCTTTGTGTCACTCCACAAAACCAAAAAAAGAATGTGGAAAGACTAATCGGCCAGGCTCTGATGGTAACCTGGAACATGCTGAACTCTCCACTAAATAGCCTGAAGTGGTGAATCTGTGTGTAGCAGGAAAATGTTACAAGATATGAGGAAAAGCATTCTCTGTAAGAATTTTCTGTTACCCAGTAAACCCACTCCATAGAGAGTCCACCAGAAGTTGTCCATTAACTAAGGGTGGATTATCACAGCAAACAAACTAGAAAAATTTCAGAGCCTTGGACTATGTATTTTAAAAACAGAGTTATAGGCTTCCCTGGTGGCGCAGTGGTTGAGAGTCCGCCTGCCAATGCAGGGGACCTGAGTTCGTGCCCCCGTCCGGGAAGATCCCACATGCCGTGGAGCGGCTGGGCCCGTGAGCCATGGCCGCTGAGCCTGCGTGTCCAGAGCTTGTGCTCCACAACGGGAGAGGCCACAACAGTGAGAGGCCCGCGTACCGCAAAAAAAAAAAAACAAAACAGAGTTATAGAGGCACAATCATACAAACTTAGACGAGTACAAAATCAGGAAGGGTATACGTTTCCCAACTAGGTAGCACAGTACACGAGTGGAAAAAATGCAAGATATGTGTGTCAGATTCTATAGGACTTTCAGATGGAACCATGAGCTTTACCCACAGATGCCAAAGTAAAGCCCTGAAATATTCACATAGTCACCTCATGAAAGATTGGGGATTAAAAAAAGGATGTCTCTGTCCATTATCTTTACAGTTTTCCTAAGTAAAAGTTACATACGATCCATTCAAACTGGCTGTTACACACATCCTGCAGTTTGTGGCAAAAGCAGAACACAAGAAATGGCTGAGGGATCTAAATAAGCAGACGGGGCCTGAGACGGCTCCATGCAGGTTCTGAGGTGCCAGGGAGTAAGAGGGCAGCCAGTGTCTCCCATCTTCTGATTACGTATCCTAAAAACATCAAATGTGGATGGAACTGGGAAAGGTTCAGGTATTGAGTCTGGAGGCATCACCTCTTACCTATATGGACTGAGAACTGAGCTTCCAATAAAATCATGCCCTGAGGGAGAGATGAGGGGGCCAGAAACCCCAATAAAACAGCTCGCTTCGGACAACTGGCACTCAATTGAGCGGGAGGCTTTGGGATCACTGGGCAGCAGGGACTCACCGCCAGCCTGCCAGACTCACGGCCTGGTCTCGACCCTCCTGGTGGGCATTTCTCTGCTCAGGGCCGCTGCCAGCCCGGACTGGCAACCTTTTCTGCTGAACATCCCTAGGCAAGATACGAGTGCCAGGGAGGGGATGGATTCCTCCCTCCACAAAGTGCCTCCTAGCCCATGCTGGGCATGTTCCAGGAATGGGAACTGGCTTTCAACTTTCACCACAGGCCACCCTTAGCCAGCAGGAGCACACTGAGGAAATTTTACCGTCATATTCAATGCATGAGAAAGCTGACCGTTTTTCCCCCTGCTGCCAACACAACACACAGACATCAATAAATGACACTAATAAAATGTGGTACTATTTAAAAGAGAAACGAAAAACAGCCCGCCTCACACTCCTCAAAGTCAAGCAACAACCAGTTCACGGGAGCCAGATACGGAGCGTTGTAGATCGTGATAAAGACTTTGCCTTTGTCTCTGTAGGAGCTGCAGCACCACTGCAGGGTGAAAGAATGCATTTTACATGTTGAAAGAGTGATAAGTTATGGAGAAGAAAAACTTCCCTCTGAGAGTTCATAATAATAAACAAACATTGGTATTCTCACAGAACTCTCCAACAGGAGTGTTCAGAGTTTCTCAAACACTATTATAATAATGAGGCTTCCCCTCAGCCCTTCTGAGATCTGACCTATATTCAAACTTTGATACAATCCCAAAGGCACTCACCTCACTATCTACAGCCTAGGGCTCTTTCTCTTGCTACAAAGTGGGTAAAATATTCAGATGAGAAACAGAAATTCCTCCAGTTAAGAACAAGAAACATGATCAGCTATGGATTTTCCGGAAACTTAGTTCTTTGTTCACCAGAGGATGGAGGACATTACCAATGGGTCTAGAAAAGTATTTCAAAAATTCATCCACTACTTGCCTCCTTCTGAATACACAGGGAACAGTATAATATGCAGAAACATAGTTCTTTTCCTAGAACTCCATAATCAAAAGCCCATGGGTAGAAAACAGGAAAGTGGGTGTATCAAAAGCTTGCCGTAACTACGTGAGCTCTGGAACAACCCCTGATGCATCATGAAGTGCGCAGGTCATCGTAAGAAAAGGTAGGTTTATGCTCCTGATGCCATATCATGAAGCGTTTCACATCTGAGTCAACAGGGATTTCATATCAGTCAAGGAAAACCAGCTCAAATGAGGCACACAAAGGAAATGCAAAGATACCAAGGGAAGATCCCTACTTCTAGAGGGAAGTTATCCTCACCTAGGGAGAGCAGGTTC
The DNA here is from genome assembly GCF_003676395.1 of Aethalodelphis obliquidens. Taxonomy (NCBI): domain Eukaryota; kingdom Metazoa; phylum Chordata; class Mammalia; order Artiodactyla; family Delphinidae; genus Aethalodelphis; species Aethalodelphis obliquidens. The sequence continues at coordinate 16,417,991 of NW_020837987.1, read as the reverse complement.
CTGTAGGTCTCCAACATCACGTCCCTGTACAAGGCTTGCTGAGCGGGTTCCAGGCATTCCCACTCCTCCTGAGAGAATTCTATGTCAATATCCTTGAATGTCAACTGTTCCTGAAATGAAAATACATTTCACCAGGGGGTCCTGGGGAGAGTTCTTATTTGCACACAAAATGACAAGAAGAGAGGGGTAAGGATGAATTCCGTTGAAGTACGTTTTCTGACAAATCCACGTAAAGGTATTTGGAGCAAATTATCAGTCTCTAATTTTAATTTCTTATGCTTTTTCATGAGATTATGATATCTTCCAATTAATGTGGAGTTTTCATTTTTGTGGAAAATATATGAAATACATACAAATAAAATTCAAGAATGGATTGTCTATGCAGAAGTATTACATATTATGTTCTACATACTGAGTGATACTCAATATCTAGATGAGCTATAGAATGAGTGATGTCTTAAGTCCACAGTGGCTTAAAAAAAGTCAAAATCTTAAATTATGATGATGACGACAACAGCAATGACTAACAGTGGTTGAATACTTCCTATATGCAAAAAACTACTCTAAAGGCTTTATACATGTGAGCTTGTCATCAACCTAACAGCTCTTTACAGTAAGATCTGTTCCCATCTTAGAGAGGAGAAAACTGTCAGAGACAGTCTGAGCAACTCAACTGAGGTTAAGAAGCTAAGAAATGACAGAGCAAGCATATGAACTAAGGTGGCTGGGCTCTGGAATTGAAGCTAAAGAAGCAGAAAATTTAGTAACAGAAAGACCAGTGAAAGTACACTGACAGAGAATTCCTGGAGAAACCTTGAAAGGTCACTACAGATGTGGGCACACACAAAAATGTACATAAAATGTTAGTAATATTATTACTATTTAAACCATTAAGGGAATTCCTTGGCAGTCCAGTGGTTAGGACTCTGCACTTTAATTACCGAGCACCCAAGTTCAATCCCTGGTCATGGAACTAATACCCTGCAAGCCGAGCAGTGTGGCCAAAAAACATTTAAAAAATGAAAGAGAAAACAAAAAACATTAACAGGAGAGTGTAGAAAAAATTCAAGGCCATGGAATATATTTAAGATATTTCAACTGAAAAAGATATTTTACGCAGTAATAAAATCATGATGTCCTTTATCAAACCATGCACTTGAATGTTCACAAACTCTTGCATAAATATGTAAACACACAATTAACTGAAATGAGAGCTGTCTCTGGACATACTTTTGCAACATTTTTTTCATCATCAATTTTATTCAAGTGAATTTCAGCATCTTTGGGACAATGAAAACGTATCAGCTATAGTAAATGGTATAACAAGAAAACATAGGATACTTTAACTCTGATCTCAATAGATACCTATATTCAAAAATATAAATACAATTTTATCCACTAAAATTGACATGTGAAGGTATTAATCAATATAAAACAGAGTTAACTAGAACATTTCACCATACACCATAATCAAAAGAAAACACTTGATGTGTTTCTCTGTAACTACCCTGGAGTGAAGGGGGCTGACTAGGTCTCCTGCCTTTTGCCACGGTACGACGTGCCTGCGTAGAGGCAACTAGAAGAAATAACAGGAAAAACAGAGAACAAGAGTGAGAAAAACAGAGAAAATGTGTCAGAGAGTTGGAACAGTCAACGTTCACAAATCTGAGGAGATGGACAGGCAAAAAGTTAAAGGATGAAAAAGATAATCCGTCCTAAAGAGAGCACAGGTGACTATATTATACCATACAAAATAAAGACAAAAACTGACATGAAACAAAGGCTGTTATATAATGATATAAGGTACAAATCACCAAGAAGATATAAAAATTATAAACACATATAACATTAGAGCTCTCCACAAAATGAAGTAAACGTTAATAGAGATGAAGAGAGAAGTAGACAGCAGCACAATATCAGTATGAGACTTCAACACCCTAGTTCTACCTACAGAGAGAAACAAAAAGATCAATAAGGAAACAGAGGCCTTAAACAACAATATAGGACAACTGTACCTAAGAGACATGTACAGAACACTCCACCCAATGACAGCAGAAAACATATCCTTCTAGAGCACACATGAAACATTTTCCAGGAAAGACCACATCTTAGGCCACAAAACAAATCTTAACAAATTTAAGAAGGTTGAGATCATAAAAAGTATCTTCTCCAACCACAATGAAAAGATACTAGAAATAAAGAGCAGAAGGAAAACAGGAAAATCCCCCAAATGAGGAAATTAAACAGCCCATTCTTAAAGAAGCAATGGGTCAAAGAAGAAATCACAAGGAAATTTTAAAAATATTTGAATGAGAATAAAAACGCAACATACTAAAATTTATAACATGCAGTCAAAGCTGTATTAAAACAAAAGTCAAGGACTTCCCTGGCACTTTGGGGGTTAAGACTGTGCTTCCATTGTAGGGGGTGTGGGTTCGATCCCTTGACAGGGAACTAAGATCCCACGTGCTGCATGGCACGGCCTAAAAAAAAAGGTCTACAATGTTAAATGCTTACAACAAAAGAGGGAAAAGCAGGACCTCCCTGGCGGTCCAGTGCTTAATACTCCCTGCTTCCACCGCAGGGGGCATGAGTTCGATCTCTGGAAGGGGAACTAAGATCCTGTATGGCACACAGCATGGCCAAAAAAATAAAATAAAATATTTTTTAAAAAGGAAAAGATGTCTACACTGCTGTTCAAGAAAGTACTGAACGTCCTAGCTAGAGCCATTAGACAAGAAAAAGAAATCAAAGATACGAAAATTGAAAAAGAAGTTAAAATTGTTTTTTTGCAGGTGACAAGGTTTTATATACGCAAGACAAAAAGATTCCACAAAAAAACGACTACTTCAAAAGAAAACTTTACAAAAGTTGCAGCATAAAAACATCAGCACAGGGCTTCCCTGGTGGCGCAGTGGCTGAGAGTCCACCTGCTAATGCAGGGGACACAGGTTCGTGCCCCAGTCCGGGAGGATCCCACATGCCGTCGAGCGGCTGGGCCCGTGAGCCATCGCCACTGAGCCTGTGCGTCTGGAGCCTGTGCTCCGCAATGGGAGAGGCCACAATGGTGAGAGGCCCACGTACGGCAGAAAAAACAAATAACAAACAAACAAAAACATCAGCACAGAAAAATCAGTTGCATTTCTATACACAATGAACAATATCAAAAAATATTAGAAAACAATGCTATTTACTATAGCATCAAAAGAGATAGAATACTTAGCTAAGGAGGTAAAAGACTCGTACACTGAACACTACTAAACGTTGCTAAAAGAAATCCATGGAGATACAAATAAATTAAAAGACGCCCTGTACTCATGGACTGGAAGACTTATGAATCTTAAAATGACAGTATTACCCAAAGTGTTCTATAAATGCAATAGAATCCCTATTAAAATTTCAATGGCAATTTTTGCAGTCATAGAAAAAATAATGCTAAAATTCATAGGGAATCTCAAGGGACCCCAGGAGCCAAAATACTCTTGGAAAAGAAGATGGAGGCCATAATTTTTAGATTTCAAAACATATTACAGGGCTTCCCTGGTGGCGCGGTGGTTGGGAGTCCACCTGCCGATGCAGGGGACACGGGTTCGTGCCCCGGTCTGGGAGGATCCCACGTGCCGCCGAGCGGCTGGGCCCGTGAGCCATGGCCGCTGGGCCTGCGCGTCCGGAGCCTGTGCTCTGCAGCGGGAGAGGCCACAACAGTGAGAGGCCCGCGTACCGCCAAAAAAAAAAAAAAAAAAAATTACAAAGTAATCAAGATGATGTGGTACTGTCAGAAACGCAGATACATAAAACAATGGAGCAGATTAGAATACCAGAAATACTCCTTGGTATATATGCAAAATGTATTGACATGGATGCCAAGACTGTACAACAGGGAAAGGAGAGTCTCAATAACAAATGGTGCTAAGAAACTAGATATCTACTAACAAAAGAATGAAGCTGGAACACTGCCTGCATCAAAGGTAGAAACTGTGTGTCAAAGGATGCAATCCAAAGAGTGAAAAGACAATTTCTGAGGAATGGAGGTGTGAAAGTGATTTAAAGAATTTCCAACTGTCAGAGATTTAGGCTGATTTCATAGTTTAAATTCAATGATGGACTAAAACACATTCTACCACTGACGTCTGTCTCTGAACTGACCATTTCCATTCCCTATTATTAAGATTTTTAAGTCAGCTACATTTAGTTTCAATTGCCTTAGAAAAAGCCAGAACAAATTTCTCCTAATTGGTCTGATATCCAGATTTTACCAGGTATTGTGCATTTTAAGACCTGACTTCTACATGCAGCTTTTTTTTATAACATCTTTATTGGAGTATAATTGCTTTACAATGGTGTATTAGTTTCTGCTTTATAACAAAGTGAATCAGCTATACATATACATATATCCCCATATCTCCTCCCTCTTGTGTCTCCCTCCCACCCTCCTACATGCAGCTTCTTTATCCTGGTTTATAGAGAGCGGACACTGCATCTACATGGGACCCCAGAACAATTACTGCTGCCCAACAGCTCTGACACCACATCTCCAATCCTGCCCAGGACTACGCCCAGTGGAAACCATTGGCTCTCCTCGTCCAGATCACTCTGTCATAGGGAAATGAAATCTAAGTGGAGCTGACAGGGACTGCGGGAAGGCTCTTGATGACTGTGAAAGTACAAGTGTCAACCAGGATACTTCAGAGTCAGACAAGATTAGCGAGTCCAAAGAAGGGCATTTCAGAAAGAACAGACTGAGAATCAAATGAAAATATGACTTTACCTGAGAAACAGCCATTCCTGGCTCCTTTTCTTTCCTCTCCCTCCTCTTCCAGGCTTCTTCCTCAGGCAACATGAGTCTTCAGAGGACAATCTTGAAAGATGAAAACATGCTTAGAATCAAAAGACCCCATTCCTGTACCACAACCATAAACACAAGGAAGATCTCTCCATGTGGAACAGACAGTCCGCTGCCCACTGTCCCAGGAGGGGCTCAGGACAGTAAACTCCCACACAGAGACCAACACAGGAGTTTCCCCACCCTTTCTTCAGATCTCGCTCCCCTCCTGGTGAGGCCCTCACGTACCCAGCAGCAGCGGGCACCTCAGCTGGACCCGACGATCCCCCGCAGGTCACAGACCAGCCCTGATCCAGCCCCACGCAGAGCACAGCCCTCACCCTCAGCTCAGATCTCAGCCCTCAGAAATGAGGGGACTCAGAATAACGATGCTCAGTGATGGATACAGAATGGAATCACCTTGGACACTTTAAATACTATTGAGGTTGGACCACATACCAACTATATGAAGGGAAATCTCTGGTCAGAGGGTACAAAACATGTATATACAAAACGCCTCAGCAATCTAATGTGAAGCCTGGGTTGAGCACCACTCAGAGCAGGCAAGCCCAGCACACCTACCACTTTAGTTTTCTTTTGCAGCTTTACTGAGGTATAGGTGATAAATAACAACGCTGTACACGTGAGGCACACAATGTGATTATCTTACAGATGTATACACTGTGTAATAATTATCACAATAAAGTAATTTACCCTTCCATCAACCCACAATTACCCACGTGTGTCTGCGTGGTGAGAACATTTAAGTTTTACTCTCTCAGCAAATTCCAACTATATAGTAACACAGTATTAACTACAGTCAGCAAACTGTACATTGGATGTCCATGCTGTACTTATTCACTTCACAACTGAACTATTTGTAACCTTTGGCCAACATCTCCCCAACTGCCCTACCACCCAAGTCCTCATAACAACCTTTATACTCTATGGTTCTATGAGTTTGACATTTCTAGTTTCCATAAAAAATGTGTGCCTTCTTCAACCAAAATTATGTCAGAAATAGTAATGCCAGAATGTCATAATAATAATTTATGGCTGATATAAATTTCTATATACACTCATTTGTCAACAGACATTTTGGGTCTTTCTACATCTAGACTGTTGGGAATAATGCAATAATGCTCACTGGAGTGCAAATATTTCCTTCACTGGAATGATTTTGTTTCCTTTGGATATCTAGTCACAGGTGGGTTTCACAAATTCTGTGCCTGTTCTTTGTTTAATTTATAGGAAACTCCATATCGCTTTCACTAAGAGCTGAACCAATTACATTCCCACCCACAAAGCATAAGGGCTCCCTGTTCTCTATACCGTGTGTGTGTGCGTGTGTTTTGTTGAGACAGGTAGGGAGAGGACAGTAGAAGAACCAATACTGGCCTGGGAGCAAGAAAGTAGCAGCTACATTTTCCCAAGGATGTGCCTCTGGAATGCAGATCACTGTGGTGTTGCTGGTACTCTGATTCTTGGAACAATCTTTCCTACATCAAAGAACTTAATGGCCCTTCTCAAGTTGTGCCCACAGATACATACCTACCAGAGTCTCTCTAATGAACACGTTCTGCCATTTCAAGCTTACTACTCATAATTTCCCTTCTGGGCTCAAGTAAACTTACAAAATCTCATAAATCCAACACAGTCTCCATATGACCCCTATTCACTCATCCTGCTATAAAATACCAGAAAACATTCCAAACTCTAATAAATCATGCCTGAGGGCAAAATACATATGAGACACCCAAGGAACCACCAGACACAAAACACCATATTTTTATTCACAGACCAAACACTGATCTCATAAAGCTATATATATAAAAGAAAGATGTTTCCAATGATGCACATGCCCCAATGAGAACCTGTAACCAAGGACCCTATGGGAACTTCCCAGAACAGAGCCCCCCCTCGATGCTCTCTCTGCCTGCCTTTTGTCTGTAGAAAACTTTAGTCAAAGAAAAAATTTAATCATAGAAGTGAGAAAATGCAGAAAGAAAGGAAAACAGTCAAGCAAGACAAGAATACTTTAGCCATTAAACAACATCAAGGACCTTTAGTTTCTCCTCAAGGACTATAGATAACATTCTGAGCCCTGTCCTTTGAGCTGTTTTGCAGATACTGAAACCCCCACCAGGTGAAAAAAGTTAACTGTATGCTGCCCATAAGGACGTAGACCCCAGCCTGGTTAGAACCAGAAGTTTGATGATGTTGACTCCCATTTACCTCACCAAGCCATCAGAAGAATGTCCACAAGCTGATCATGCACCCCACAATGCCCTTCTCTCATCCTGTCTTTAAAAGTCTTTGGGGCTTCCCTGGTGGCGCAGTGGTTAAGAATCCTCCTGCCTCGGACTTCCCTGGTGGTCCAGTGGTTAAGACTCTGCGCTCCCAATGCAGGGGACCCAGGTTCAATCCCTGGTCAGGGAACTAGATCCCTCATGCAGCAACTAAAGACCCAGCACAGCCAAATAAATAAATAAAGATTTAACAAAAAAAAAGAATCTGCCTGCCAATACAGGGGACACGGGTTTGAGCCCTGGTCCGGGAAGATCCCACATGCTGCAGAGCAACTAAGCCCGTGCACCACAACTACTGAGCCTGTGCTCTAGAGCCTGTGAACCACAACTACTGAGCCCATGAGCCACAACTACTGAAGCCCGTGCACCTAGAGCCCGTGCTCTGCAACAAGAGAAGTCACTGCAATGAGAAGCCCACGTGCCACAATGAAGAGTAGCCATTGCTCGCCGCAACCAGAGAAAAGCCCGCACACAGCAACAAAGACCCAACACAGCAAAAAATAAAATAAATTTAATAAATTAAACAATAAATAAATAAATAAAAGGGCACAGCCCCTCCTCAGGGCTTAAAAAAAAAAAAAAGTTCCCTGAAAGCCTTCAGGGAGTTCACGGCTTTTAAGCACAAGCTACCTGGACTCCTTGCTTGGCACCCTACAATAAACGCTGCACTTTCCTTCACCACAACCTGGTGTCAATAGATTGGCTTCACTGCACGCAAGCAAGGGGACCCAAGTTTGGTTCGGTAACAAACCCAACATCTACCAGGAAAACATTCCAAATTCTCTTTTGTATCTTTCACAGTGGATCTGAAACTTTCTTCATTTGCAATCCCAAATACTAAATAACACTGAAGTATCCTGAATCCCTCCTGTGACAGTGGGCAAATGATCTCTGCAATTTTCCCTATATTACTACCCTAAAAACTGCATGATTCTTAACCTCCATAACACCCAAGTCACCTGTGGAATAGATGCTGTGGGGCACCCTCTTGAGTCATCACCTAAGGACAAGGCACCCATCTTCCTGCACCCAAAGATCCCTGTGCACTCAGCTCAGGCCACACTTTTTTTAACCACAATGGAGGAAAATGTTTCTCTTTGCCTAAATCCACTGTCTTCATTCCTCCTCAGGTAGGATCATGAAATACCCAATTAAACAAATGCACGTAAACCTCAGTGTCAGCAGCTAGGTCCCAGGGAACCTGAGCTAAGACACTATGGCACCTCAAACCATGCAATGCACCCACAACTACCCATAAACCCAATTCCAGGTGCTCCAGCCAGAACTCAAACACCCTTTGCCAGCAGTTCCACACACCCCACAAGGGACAAATGCAAATACCATTCATTGGGCTCATCTTGAAGCTCCCACTTGCTGCCATATCCCTCCTGCAGACCACTATAGGCTCCCTTCTAACTCCCCATTGTTCTGCCTCTTCTCCATGCACTCATGGGAAAACAGGGCTAAAAGGCATAAGGACTGCTCAGCAAAGGAGTCGCAACAGGAATATTCACAAGCTACCTCCCAAAGAACACTGGGCATTCACTTGACCTTCAGTATGAAGGTCAAAAATTGGCCCTCAGGATTCTTGTCTCCTGTTCTCCACACTCACAGGCAATTAAAAAAATACCCTAGCTGTCTGAGGGGGCGCTCCTTCATGCCCCATTAGGCTCTAGACTTCTGCCCTCACTTAGCACACTAAGCGTGTGTGTGCTTACACACACAGAAATCATTATCCGTGATTCTGAGCAGATGAACTGCTGAAAGGCAAAGCTCGTGTCCAAGTTGGCGACTGGTCCCTGGATGTGCACAGCCTGGAACACTGGGGGCTACAGCGGAGCAGTCACACAGCACACTAAACATGGGGACACCTCAGGACACTGCACGAGGACACCAATTCTGTAAGGCTTTTTAGGACTCCCTACATCTTTTGGTTCTTATTTTGAGTTATTAAGTAGCCACATGGGGTAAGGATCAATTACAGTTGAAATATTCAAAACAAACATGGGAACCATCCTTATCACCTACCCTGTTCACCTGGTCTTCCCTGAGGATTATTTAGCCCAACCCACAGTCTTAGCATCTAAACACATCCCCAGAGTGAGATGCTGCAGCCATCCCGGAAGGAAGAAAAACACTGCACTCCTTCGATGGAGGAAACACAATAAAGACTCCAAACGAATAGAAAATGGCATTTCTTGGGAAGGAGGGGGGGTGGGATGAATTGGGAGACTGGGATTGACATATATACACTAATATATATAAAATAGATAACTAATAAGAACCTGCTGTATAAGAAATACATAAATAAAATAAAATTCAAAAAAAAAGAAAAGAAAATGGCATTTCTGATGATGTTGATTGATACAGAGGCAATAAAACCTGGTCAACGTGACAGAGATTGTCGGGAAGGGACGGAGAGACCTCTCTGAGCCTAATCCTGAAGGAGCACAAAGGGCCTGAGCCACTGGGATTTAAAGGCAGAAGGTAAGAATGGGAACTAAGATTTGAGAGAGAAACGGTTTTGCTGTTTGGGAACTTTTGGGGTAAAGTGAACCATGGGAAAAGGGCCAGATCCCATGATGAGGCAGGAGACACTAGCGGGGCCCTGAGGATGTTACAGGGATGTATAGCAACAGTGAGGAGTTCGGATTTTGTCCTGAGGACAAATAAGAGCCAGTGAAGGTCTGAGTGCCAGAATTGATATAAACTCTTCAAATTTACACTTAACGCAGAAAAATACATCTGACTATGGTCACTTCCCCTCTGACCCTATGTTCTTGTCTCCATTCTAGCATTTTGCTTTTGTTTTTCATTCTGGGAAGACAGGGACCCATTCAAAATTCTAAATAGAACTGGACACTCCTCTCTAAAAAGAACTGCCACACACAGACACATACACAATTTGGCCAATCATTTCAGGGCTCAGAGTTACCCAGGCTGAGAGTTTCTGGTCTAGTCTCTCATCTCCATGTTACAAGTGGGCTCCCTGAGGCCCAGAGGGGAGACACGTATGAGAAAGTCCAGGTTGAGTGAACAGAATTAGGGGAACTGAATTCTGAAGTGGGATCCAGAAGGGCCAGTGGGCAGAGTTTGTCCTTAACATCCTTCCAACCTAAAACACCAGGACCATCTTTCATTTGCCTCAGCAAAGGAACCTTCTGTTTCAAGGTCTGATCTGGTACCAAGCATTTAATTCTTCTTTTCCAGAAGATTGCAGTAAAATCTTTTAAACATGCAGATTTGCAAAAATATACCACTGGTGAAGAAAACATTGGAAAGAGTCAGGTTAGAAATCAGCTCTGAGCAAACTTCATCATGAATAGAGGAGCACTGATGGAAGAAGGTTCCAAGTCACTATACCCAATCCTTCAGTATCTGTAGAGAACAGTCAAGAGGGACCTGAGGGAAGCATCTCCCTATCACTTCACAGCTCACTATCTTAACAGATCGAATACAATGGAAAAAAACTGAATATTAGACTAACTGGTTAAACTAGGTTTTGACTGTTAATATAAAAGATGATTGACATCTTAACATCATCTTAACTCATCATAACAGTCTAAAATTATTTACTAGTTACCAAAGAATTTTTCCAATACACAAGATAAAGAGGAGACAGGAGGCAGGCCTCAAACAAACCTTAAACACATTTTAAAAAGAAATATTTTGTGAATTTTTTTAAAATTCTGGTGTGAAAGTTAAAAAAACTAAGAATATATCATATTTAGAAAAGAATCACATGAGTTGATTATACAAAACCAGCAAAGCTTATTTCAGAAGTTTATAATTACTTACAGAGAAGTAGAAACTTAATGCACCAAGATTTATTCCAAGTTATAAAAAGAATTAAGTGTAAAAAAAATGAAAAAGAAAAAAAAAAGGAAAGAAAAAAGTGAATCCATTAGAAAAAAACTCACTTTTAATGTTCCTTCAAAGAGGCACCATGGGGCTTCCCTGGTGGCGCTGTGGCTGAGAGTCCGCCTGCCGATGCAGGGGACACGGGTTCGTGCCCCGGTCCGGGAGGACCCCACATGCCACGGAGCGGTTGGGCCCGTGAGCCATGGCCACTGGGCATGCGCGTCCGGAGCCTGTGCTCCGCGGTGGGAGAGGCCACAGCGGTGAGAGGCCCGCATACCACAAAAAAAAAGGGCACCATGCAGTAACAGAGTCAGTCATTTCTTGCCCCACTTCTCTCCCCTGTGCTCTCATGCCAGGAAAAGGAAAGGGGGTGACCCACAGCTGTCTTGAGTCAAGTCACTGCCCCCTGGCTGAATAGGGACTGGAGATGGAAGTTATCTTCTGATACAAATAACTGCAAAATGCACAAACCTTATAAGGAAGTTTTCCAATTCTCACGCTCATCTGTATAATTTAAGCAAACAAATTTTAAATTTACTACATTCTGAAACCACAGATCATACATCACAGCTTAATCATCCACATCCAAACAACTCACCACCACCCACCTGGATCCAGTTTCCGCTCTACCTGCACTACTAGGTGTTTCCATTTCATTCTGTTTATTCGTCTCCCTAGATCATCTCGGTCTGTGTCTCTCCTTTTGCTCCCCTCTGCTCTCCTGCTGTTCCTGCCCTCCTCTCTATTTCCTCCCTCACACCTGGCCTGCCCGACTCTGCAACCTGTTCCCCCCCTTGATGCTCTTTCTTCCCCCATCTCTGCTCCCTCTCTGCCCTCCGGGTTACACCCCTTCTGTCCGTGATACATTCCCTCCCTCCTCACTCTCTGGCACCCCAGGTGGCTATGGTTCCTTGGTGTTGTTCTTTCTTCCTCTGCTGTTCTCTCTCCCAGCACCTTGATGCTCTGAAGGCCATGGTCCCACCTCATTTACCCTCTGCCCCCGTTCTCTGTGTGAAGGGCCTCATCACTGTTGCCTCCCTTGCTAACGCTGAATCAGGGCCCCTCTATCTATGTTTTCCTCTAATCTGTGGCAATCCCTCTGTATAATTCACTTCTTTACTGTATCCACCTGTTACTTGCAAGGCTTAGTCTCTTTCATTTTATTGTCTCTTTACAAGTCCCTAAGCCAATGCTCTACGTCTCTATTGGTTCTCCCTCATTCTTTTCTCATCTCGGTTTTCCTATTGCTCTCTCAGTCGCTCTCTGTCTCAGCTTCTCCCGGTCCCCCTCGCCCACGTATTTACAGGGATGGCGACTGAATAAGATACCCGCCTACCGGAAAAACACATTTTCCAGCGGGGAGACCGAAGAACATTGGGTGTCACACGGCTGGCCAGGTCACCTCCCCCTACACGGGGTGAGGGGAAGGCCTATGAAGGAGAGGCCTGCGGAGCAGAAGGACCGGCCTGAGGAGACGCGAGGACAGAGGGGCGGGGAGGGAGGGAGGGGGGCTCAGGAGAGGGGCGGGCTCTCCAGAATCCCGGGACCCGGGAGAGGACGCGAGCTCTCCGGGAGCGGGGCGACCGGCGCTGCCCTCCAGGGTCCGAGAGGGCGAGGCTGCGCAGCCGCGAATCCACCTCGCGGAAGAGGGCCTTCCAGGGGGAGGGCGGAGGCAGTAAAGGGCTTTATGAAGGAAAAAGAAGCGAAAGGCGAGATCTACCTGGACCTAAGGCAGAAGAGCCAAGGGCTCCGGGACCCACCTCAGAGCGATTTCAAACGCAAAGGAAAACACCAGACCTGTGACGGCGACGTCTGGATTTACTGGGGGCGAAGGCCGGGTGCCGGCATTTTAAGTCCATAGTGACTCCCAAAACGCTGAGGGTGAGGTATGGTGGACCACGCAGCACAAATTCACACTAGAAAGGAGAAACTTACCTACTGGAGCGCGTGACTCCCAAGACGCTGAGGGTGGGGTATGGTGGACCACGCAGCACAAACTCACACTAGAGAGGAGAAACTTACCTAATGGAGCGCGAGCTCCACGCCGAGCTCTCTGCTTCCGGTTCCGTTAAGAAACTGCGCACGCGCAGAGTTAGAGGCAGGGCTTCCAGGGACGTGAACGAGTGGAGCGCGACCGCGAAGGGCGGGGCAAGGGAGTTCACAACCTCGCGGAGATCGCCAGGGGCGTAGTAAGGGGCTGAGGTATGTTACTTCGCGGCGCTTTGAAAGTGCCGATTTTAAGTTACTATTGTAAGGTCCGTTGGCCCGGGGGGCAAGAGAAAACATCGACCAGTATGAGGTAGGAGAGGCATCGGGACATAACGACCTCACCTGTTCTGGGAATCAACAAGAGACTCTAACATCCTGCCCAGAAAACAATGTGGCTGACGGGAAATGGGGCTTACGCCCCACAACAGACCAACCAACACCTGGCCCTGCTGTATCCTCACCAAATAAGGAATTACCCTGTATAGCAAACCACCCCCTCCCCTTGCAAGCCGCCTTCTGCTTTTACCCCAATAAAAATCACCCTCATCCAGAACTGGGCGCGACTTCTCTGGCCCCTTTCTCTCGGACCAGTGAACCTCACCCGGGAGCGCTCCCTAATAAAGCTCACTTGAAGCTTTCCTCTGTTTCGCGGTGCCGTTTGTTAAGATGCGACCTTACAACTATCATCTAGAAGTTTTATGGTAAAAGCTTTCCAGCTGTGTGAGCCACTGATGTAAAACTAACGTTTCCTCCTAACAAGTTGAAACGGCTTCAGTAAAAAGCTGTTTTTCCCAGCAGTTTGCTCGCATGCCGCGTTCCAGAGGCTCAAGCAATTCAGAGGTTGGGAGTGTGGGTCTCCGAGTGGTAGCTGTAGGGCAGTGGTCGGATCTGGGAACATTTCCTGCAGTTAGAATTAACTGAAGCAGTTTGAGGAAACAAAAGCTAGGTTTGTCTCTGTATTACAAACTAGAATGAGAAATACAAAATTCTTCCTAGGTAGAATGTTCCATTTCAGACTGACATCCTACAGAAGCGCTCTTCCGTTTCTATTCCTCATTCAGCCAGGAGACCAAACTCAAAACTCTGCTCAGTTCCAGAGACTCAGGTACAAAACCTGGGGTCTGAGACTGGAGAAATAAGGCATGTGATAATGTTCCTCACTAACAATTGTTTTGGAAAAGCAATACATTTTTTTAAATTGTTATAAATTGCATTGTTCTTTCTTTCGGCTGAAGTGCTTTATTTGCCTTTTAAAACCACCCCCCCTCCTCCCCCAGTTTTATTGAGATGTACTTGACATACATCACTGTATAAGTTTAAGTTGTACAGCATAATGTTCCTACATATATTGAAATAATTACCAAAATAAGGCTAGTGAGTATCCCATCATCTCAAATACATGCAATAAAAAGACTATATATATATATATATATATATATATATAATTAGAACTGCATTATTGGTACTTCCTTGGTGGTCCAGTGGTAAAGAATCCGCCTTACAAGGCAGGGGACGCCGGTTCGATCCCTGGTCAGGGATCTAAGATCCCACTTGCCGCGGGGCAACTAAGCCCACGCGCCACAACCACTGAGCTGGTGCACTTCAACTAGAGAGCCTGCGTGCCACAAACTACAGAGGCCACACGCCCTGGAGCCTTCGCACCACAACTAGAGAAGAGAAAACGACCCACACGCCACAGCTAGAGAGATGCCTGCGTGTTGCACCAAAGAGCCCGCGCGCCGCGATGAAATATCCTGCAAGCCTCAACGAAGATCCCGAGTGCTGCAACTAAGACCGGACGCAGCCAAAAATAAATTAAATAAATAAATCTTTAAAAAAAAAAACTGCATTATTCATTAAAATACCTGCTCTATTCCACACTTGTTTTGTTGTTGTTGCTGTTGTTTTAATTTTTGGCCACTCCCAAGGGTATTTGGGATCTTAGTTCCCTGACAAGGGATCAAACCCAAGCCCCCCGCACTGGAAGTGTGGAGTCTTAACCACTGGACCGCCAGGGAAATCCTATTCCACACTTTTGAGAGTTACCTTTAAATATCTTTCAGAAAAACTTATTTATGAAATTATAGTTAAGTATATAATAAACAATGTAATTTCAAACTGACTATATATTCATTATGAGGGTAATTAGAAAGTTTCACTTTCTATATTCAAATTGTAATATATTTTAGCTCTTTGTTTTTTTATTTCGAAAAGTTCTGTCAAGTGTGGATAAAAGAGCCTATAAAATATACAGCCTTTAGAAGACATTGGGATTTATTTCCATCTAAAGAATAATTAAGTTGCAATATTTCTAAGGGTATTTAGTAAGGAGAATGTCCTGGTGTAGCACACATATAAATACCAGAAGATATATCACATTTTAAAAGTTGCAGTGACTCAAATTTTGTGAACCCTATTAGGTAGATTACTCTGTATTATACAATATTTCTAACTAGCCATGTTGGCAAAAAAGCCATTTCAGCATGGACTTCCATGATTCCAAGCAAAGAAATGAGTCGATAGTGGAACTTTTCATTAAACACAGAAGAATAGAGGAGAAGCCAATTACAGGGGAAAGTCATTTTTTGAATGGAGAGTTTTGTTGCAGGAAAATAAATATATTCACAAGGGAAAAAAAAACCCTAAATTTCCTAAATCACAGGAAGATTTTGATATGTCTCCCTGTATTTCATTATGAAACAGATGCAAACAATTCAAAAATGTAAAAAACACAAGGATATAGTTTGAGACACACACACAAACCCTGTCCTAGAAAATTAAAAAATACACATTTTTGAGTTCAGATGGAATGACTGAAATATTTACCACTGTCAGACTTAGGTAGGGACAGGTTTTATTCCAAATGATTATTACAATATAGAGAATGCTCCAGCCATAAAATCTGTAAAGCCTTAAAATTCAGACCAGAAAAGAACTTTTTTTTTACACCAAGAGGTCAACAAGTGGGAAAACTCCCATAGGGTGGAGTGGATGACCAGGTGGCACGAGCTTACATACCTGGGGGATGTTTTACGCTAAAGTCACCTATGCTTGGTTAAGTTCCGGCAGCGCTGTTGTTCTGAATTACAATGCTTAAAAGGGGTTCAAAACATAGGCCCCTTGGGAGAGGAGAAAAGCATAAGTAACTTTTGATTAAATCATGGTAACTGCCATTATATCCAGAGGTAACTGAAGACAAACAATAAGGCAATGGATGGGAATTTGGAGGATTCTCATCTAGCTGGTTTCTAAGTAAACAAGGGGGCTATCAGGAGTCTTACTGAAATTAACGGGGAAGTGTACTTCTTAGCAAATAAACTGTTTCCTTCCACGCAAAAGAAGAAAGGGAGGTCTTTCACCTTCAATATTTTCCAGAGTTACAGACTTGGAGTAAAGTCTAACATTGTCTCTACATAATATGATATCGAGCAAAATTCAAAAAATAATAAATACACGTTATATTTGAAAAATGGAATATTAGAAATTTAAACCAATAATGATAATAAAAAACTTGCCCAGGAACCTCAGCACTTGAGTTTGGATGGTATTGAAGGACCCTGTATGCTCATTGTGCCTCTGCTGTGTCTGTCCCTGTCACGTGCAAGAGAAATCATTGTGTTGAAAGATGTTGCTCTAAATCATCACGTCAGAGGTCTGTGAACTATAAACTGAATA
This sequence comes from Aethalodelphis obliquidens, assembly GCF_003676395.1. Classification (NCBI taxonomy): domain Eukaryota; kingdom Metazoa; phylum Chordata; class Mammalia; order Artiodactyla; family Delphinidae; genus Aethalodelphis; species Aethalodelphis obliquidens. Next base: position 16,401,335 of record NW_020837987.1, on the reverse strand, counting down.
AAAAACCCTAGCGGTTATTTTAAGACCAAAATTGTTATAACTCTATTTCTGTTTTGTAGGTAAGTTCATTTGTACACTTTTTCTTCGATTCCACATATAAGCGATATCATATGATATTTGTCTTTCTCTGACTTACTTCACTCAGTATGACAATCTCTAGGTCCATCCATGTTGCTGCAAATGGCATTATTTCATTCTTTTTATGGCTGAGGAATATTCCATTGTATATATGGGCCACATCTTCCTTATCCACTCCTCTGTTGATGGACACTTAGGTTGCTTCCATGTCCTGCCTGTTGTAAATAGTGCTGCAATGAACACTGGGGTGCACGTGTCTTTTCGAATTATGGTGTTTCAACTTTTTTTTCTAAAAGTCCCTGGGCGAGGTACCACTGCTGGGGAGGGGATGCTTTCCTCCCTCCACAGAGCACCTCCTGGTCCGTGCTGGGCTGGTTCTAGGCACGGGAACTGGCTTCAAAGTTTCACCATAGGCTGCCTAAGCCCGCTGGAGCACATTGAAGAATTTTCACCATCATCTTCAGTCAATATCACACCCTTTGCACATGAGAAAGTTGAGTACCTCCCCCGACCCCGGCTGTCACCACAACAAAGAGACATCAATAAATGAAACTAATAAAAATATGGTAATATATGAAGGAAAGCAAAAAACAAAAATCAGCCCGCTTCAGGCTCCTCCAAGCCAAGCAACAATGAGTTCACAGGAGCCGGATGGCAAGTGTAGCAGTTCATGACCAAGAATTTCCCTTGTCTCTGGTGGAGCTGCAGCACCAATGGAGGATGAAAGAACACATTTATTTTACATATGGATGGAGAAAGTGATAAGTTATGGACAAGAAAATTTCCTATGAGAGTTCAAATAATAAATAAACTTCTGTATTCCCATAGAACTCTTCAAAGAGGGGAGAGTTTCTCAAACACTATTAATAAGGAGGCTTCCCCTCAGCCCTTCTGAGATCTGACCTGTGTTCACACTTCAGTACATCCCCAAAGGTATTCACCTCACTATCTACAGCCTAGGGCTCTTTCTCCTGCTACAGAGTGGGTAAAATATTCAAATGAGACGCAGAAATTCTTCCACGTAGGAAAAAAGAAACATGATTTGCTGTGGCTTTTCCTGAAAACTAGTTCTTTGTTCACCTGAGGATTGAGGACATTACCAATGGGTCTAGAAAAATATTTCAAAAATTCACCCACTGCTTGCCTCCTTCTGAATACACAGAGAACAGTATAATATGCAGAAATGAAGCTCTTTTCCTAGAACTCCTAAATCGAAAGCACATGGGTAGAAAACAGGAAAGTGGGTATGTTAAAAGTTTGTTGCTATTGAGCTTTATAAATAAACTGTGCTCATTTGCAGAAGACATCTGACTATTGTCTCTCGTACTCTGACCCCCCCTATTCCTGCCTCCATCCTAGCATTTTTGTTTTTCTTTTTCAGTTTTGAGGACTGAGACCCATTTTAAATACTAAGTACAGTTAGATACTCTCTCCAAAAAGAACTGCCACACACAGAAACACAGCCAATCTGGCCAATCATTTCAGGAGTCACTGTTGCTCAAACTGAGAGTTTCTGGTCTAGTCTCTCATCTCCATGTTACAAGTGGGCTCCCTGAGGCCCAGACGGGAGACATTTCTGAAGAGGTCTAAATTGAGTGAATAGAACCCTGTGTAATGGAATTCTGAAAAGGCCACCTGAGGGGCCAGTGGACAGAGTTTGTCCTTATTTCCCCTCTCATTTAAAACACCATCTTCCATGTGCTTCAGCAATGGAAACTTCTTGTTCAAGAACTGATCACACTGATTACCAAGCTTGAATGGCATTCCAGGAGCTTAGGCTTCAGGTTGAAGGCTACAGGGAGAAGGGGAGGTTTGTATGCGGAGGAGTGAAGGGCTCTTACAGGGAACAAATGGGAGTGTGGGCAGATCCAAGACAAGGAGATAGTGATGGGCTGTTGCAGCCGGGAGAAGATGGAGTCCTGGAGAACATGGGTGCAGTGATGACAGGAAGAATTCTGGTAATTCTTCTCCAGAAAAATCACAGTAACGTAAGTGTATTTTTAATGTATTTATTTAATGTATTTAATGTATTTTTAATGTGAAGTGGACTTCACCCCGTGTACATTAAAAATACAGAATAGCAAAACATAGCTGAAAACCTTTTTAGGGGTCAGCTTAGAAAGAAACTATCAGCAAACTTCTTCATCATGAATACAGGGGCTCTGATGGAAGAAGGTACCAAGTCAATCCAGTCCTTCCTTCATCATTTGCAGAGGACAGTTAAGAGGGACCTGATGGAAACGTCATCTCACATCTCGCCATTTCAACAGATCACAGAAAAAGGAGGAAAATGGAATAGAAGGGAACTGGTTAAGCTAGATTTTGAATGTTAATATAAAAGATATTTGACATCTTTGCCAAGTACTCATCAAAATAGACTAAAATTATTTATCACTTACTGAAGTACTTTTCCAAGGTCTCAGATAAAGAGGAGGAAGCACACAAACATCAAACAAAAATGTCAAAAATATTTAATGGGAAATAATTTGTGAATTACATTAAATCTAAAATTTCTGGTGTCAGGAATTCACTGGCGGTCCAGTGGTTAGGACTCTGCGCTTTCACTGCCGAGGGAGCGGGTTCAATCCCTGGTCGGGGAACAAAGATCCTGGAAGCCATGTGGCGTGGTCAAAAAAAATTAAAAAAAAATAAAAATGCTGGTGTCAAAGATTTAAATAATTGAGAATCTATCATATGTAGAAAAGAACGACATGAGTTAATTATAGAAGGCCACCAAAGCTAAGTTCAGAAGTCAGTAATTATTTATAGAAAAGTAGAAATTGGACATATTAAGATTTATTTCAAACTCCGAATAATTAACTGTAAAAAAGAAAAAAAAAAGTAAATTCAGTCCAAAAAAACCCCCAAGAGTTTTAACATTTCTTTAAAGAGGAACCTTGTGGTGACAGGCATTTCTTTCCCCCCTTCTCCTCTCCCCTGTCCTCTACCCCATGTCAGGCAAAGGGAACGGGGTGACCGACAACTGTCTGAGTCAAGTCACTGCCCCCGGGCTGAATAGGAATTACAAAAGGGTATTATCTTCTGAAACAAATGATTACTAAATGCACAAACCCTATAGACAGTTTTGCAATTGTCATCCTCATCTGTATAACTAACCTAAGGCAACAAATTTGAAATCAGATTCTGAAGCCACAAATCAATGTATCACCAATTAATCATCCCTATGCAAATACACCACCCACCTGAATCCGGTTCCCCCCTCTAAATACACTACTAGGTATTTCCATTTCATTCTGTTTATCTATCTCCCTATTTCTTTCTTTCTTTTTGTTCCCCTCTGCTCTACTGGTGTTTCTCCCCTATTTCGACCCTCACACATGTCATGCCTGCTCTACAACTTGTTTCCCCTCTCGTTGCTCTTTCCCCTCAATCTTTGACTGCCTTAAATCTCTATGTCTTCCTGCCTTTCTTTCCCATCTCTGCTCCCTCTGTGCCTTTGGGGGTAAACCCCTTCTATCCCTGTTATGCCTCACTTCCACCCCATTCTCTGGCACCCCAGGTGGCTATGCGTCCTTCCTGCCCGCTCTCTTCCTCTGCTGCTCCAATCACTAGTTTTCCTGCTTCTCTCCCAGCATCACAATGCCCTGAATGCCAAGTTTCCAACTCCTTTATCCTTGCCCCCGACGCTCTGTGCCGAGTGCTTCACCACTGTTGCTCCCCCTCCTATCAGACTCAGGACTCCTCTCCCTATGTTACTCTCCTACCCCTGCAGATCCTGTTTTAATTACTTTAATTTTAGAGAACTGTGACTTTCGAGGCTAAATTTCTTTTATGTTACTGTCTCTTTGCAAGATCCTCAGCCATCATCTATATTCTCATCCGTTTTCCCACATTCTTCTCTCCTCGGTTTTTCTCTTTCTCAGTCCTTCTCTGTCTCTGCTTCCCCCGATCCACCTCGCCTACCTATTTGCAAGGATGCGACTGAAAAAGATGGCTGCCTACCAGAAGAGCACATTTTCCAATGGCGCTGAATACAGAAAAACAATGGCTGTCAAATGGCTGACCCAGGTCACCTCCACAACGGGATAAGGGGAAGGGCTGGCTACAAAGGGGAGGCCTGCAGACCAGAAGGACCACCCACAGGAAGACGCAAGGGTCTGGGAGGAAGGGTGGAAGGGGCGTGGCGAGCTCTCCAGAATCCCAGGACCAGGGAGAGGATGCGGCCTCTCCAGGAGCAGGGAAGCCAGCACTGCCCTCCAGGGGCGGAGAGGTCGAGGCTGGGGGGTAGATGTAGTAAAGGGTATTTACTTATTTACGCAGCACACGGGATCTTCGTTGCCACGTGCGGGATCTTCCTTGCTGCCTGCGAGATCTTCCTTGCAGCATGCAAGATCTTTAGTTGCGGAATGTAGGGAACTTTAGCTGTGGCATGCGAACTCTCAGTTGCCGCATGTGGGATCAAGTTCCCTGACCAGGGATGGAACCCAGGCCCCCTGCATGGAGAGCACAGAGCCTTAGCCACTGGATCACCAGGGAAGTCCTGGTAAAGGGTTTCAAGCAAGAAAATGTCGAAAGGCAGCTCCCACGTGGACGAATGGCAGAAAAGCCAAGGGCAGGGACCAGCTTCAGGGTGAATTTAAACCCAAAGGAAAACATACACGACCTGCAACGGACCTGTAGGTGATGTCTGGATTTACTTGTATCCCGGATGCTGGGACATAAGGTCGAGCCTTTCCCAAGACTCTGAGGACAGAACAAGGGGGACCACGCAGCACAGACTTACAGAAAAGGAGACTGTTAAGTGTGGACTTCACCCCGTGTACTCCAATTCCGGTTCCAGAGGAAAGTGTGGGCGGAGAGAAGCAGGGCTGGGGGTGGGGCGAGTAGGGAGCGCAGATCAGCGCAAAGAGGACTGTACTGTAGGGCTAACCGGGGAAGGTGCTTCCCTGGACCTTGATCTGTTTATTTTAAATTACTATCTGTGACAGTTTTGGGTGCTTTTTAAAAAAATTATTTATTTTTGGCTGCATTGGGTCTTCGTTGCTGCGGGCGGGCTTTCTCTAGTTGCGGGGCGCGGGGGCTACTCTTCCTTGCAGTGCGCGGGCTTCTCATTGTGGTGGCTTCTCTTGTTGCAGAGCATGGGCTCTAGGCGCGTGGGCTTTAGTAGCTGCAGCACGCAGGCTCAGTAGTTGTGGCTCGCGGGCTCTAGAGCACAGGCTCAGTAGTTGTGGCTCATGGGCTTAGTTGCTCAATGGCATGTGGGATCTTCGAAAACCAGGGCTCGAACCCGTGTCCCTGCATTGGCAGGCCGATTCTTAACCACTGGGCCACCAGGGAAGTCCTCTGTGACAGTTTTAAGGTAAAAGCTTAAAATTTTGTGGGCCACTTACGTGGGAAGCTGTTTCTGCGAGATGAAAACGGTTTCAAAAAAGCTGTTTAGCCAGCGGGTTGCTCCCATACCCTGCTAGCGAGGAGAAAGCAGTTCAGAGGCCTGGAAACTTGGGTCTCCAAGTGGTTGCTGTGGGGCAGTGGATTCAGAAATATTTCCTGCACTGGGCGTTTCTCTGTATTACAAACTAGAACAACAAATACAAAACTCTCCCTAAGTAGTAAGTGCTACTTCTTACACCCTAAAGAACAGCTTTTCCATTTTCTCTTCACATTCAAGCAGGAGGCCAAACTCAACACTCTGCTCAGTTCCAGAGACTCAGGGACAAAACCTAGCATCTGAGACTGGAGGACTAAGGCATGCAAAGTTTATCTTCTTATCATAGAAGTAAGCTGGTGAGGACTTCCCTGGTGGCACAGTGGTTAAGCATCCGCCTGCCAATGCAGGGGACACGGGTTCGAGTCCTGGTCCGGGAAGATCCCACATTCCGTGGAGCAACTAAGCCCGTGAGCCACAACTACTGAGCCTGCACTCTAGAGCCTGCAAGCCACAACTACTGAGCCCACGTGCTGCAAATACTGAAGCCTGCGCACCTAGAGCCTATGCTCTGCAACGAGAAGCCACAGCAATGAGAAGCCTGCGCACCGCAACGAAGAGTAGCCCCTGCTCGCCACAACTAGAGAAAGCCTGCGCGCATCAAGATGCAACGGAGCCAATAAATAAGTAAATAAAGGCTCAACTTAAAAAAAAAAAAAGCTGGTGAGACATGAGCTACTCTTTTTTTTTACTTTTTTTGATGTGAACCATTTTTAAGTCTTTACTGAGTTTGTTACAATATTGCTTCTGTTTTATGTTTTGATTTTTTTGCCGCGAGGTATGTGGGATCTTAGCTCCCCAACCAGGGATCAAACCCACACCCCCTGCATTGGAAGGTTAAGTCTTAAAACACTGGACCAGCAGGGAAGTCCCTAAGCTACTCTTTATTGATGTGATTAAGGGTCTTTTGTTTTCTGTTACTTGGGAAAGAGAACCACATGTGACTTGTCATTTGCATTGGGCATGGAGACAGTACACACATGTGGATGAACTGGATATTACGTTAAATCTTTTCCAATGCAGACATACCTGCTGGTAAGTCTTCACGTAATCCTGCAGAGGACCAATTGAGAATGTATCGAATCTAAATGAGTATACAATAACTGACCTGAATTATCCAATAAATAATCTTTCTTTCACATCAACACTGTGGGGAAATACAATTACAAACAAAACCAAAATGTAAGACCAATAAATTTCCTCCACCTAGGTAATATGGAAAGGAAACAGCTTTACTATTGAATAATCATTACTCATGATTACAACACACAACCCGCTTCGTATCCTGATCCAGCCACTTGCTGGGATGGAACTGAATGAGTCTTTAAACCTGTCTTTGTCCTAAATTCCTTCGTTTCTGAAACGAGAATACGTACTTTTTTCAGAGATGAAAATTCAGTAAGTTACTATGCATAATGCATTAATAACAGTGACTTGTATTTGAAGTGTAATATGAAAGACAACAGAAATAAAAATTAAGATCACTTATTAAAGGGGACTTCCCTGGTGGTGCAGTGGTTAAGAATCCATGCTCCCAATGCAGGGGGCCCCGGCTGGATCTCTGGTCAGGTAACTAGATCCCACATGCATGCCGCAACTAAGAGTCCACATGCCACAACTAAGGAGCCCGCCTGCCGCAAATAAGACCCAGCACAACCGACTAAATAAAAATTTTTTTTTTAAAGATCACTTATCAAAGAATCTGTATTATTTTGGTTAGTAACAAAGTCTAAGTGGAGCATAATGGGTATCAGTTGTCATGCTAAAAATAGCACAAATCTTATTTTCTCTGCAAGGAGCTCTGCCTTTGAATGTCAATACATCACTGGGAAATGGCAGAATGGCTTCCAGGCATTTGGCAATGGAGCCTGTCTCCTTGTTACAAACTATAGTTGGACTCTTGGGGCCTATCTCATTAATCCTTTTGGTTTCATTGTGTGCTTCCTAAACTCCACATACTGGATTTTGAAACACCTGACCACAGCCAGCTCCCACATTAAAAGATTTCAGTTTACCCTCGTGACATTCTAAAATGAACTGAAGTCCTAAAGGCTTCCATGGAATTAAAGTCCCAAAGGAACTCTCTTCATATTTACAGTGCCTCTACTTCCTACCTCTCATTGAGTTATGTTCAGTTTCATTTCACAGGAATCCTAAAACAACCCACGGATTTAGAGATCCTTTGGTTTAAAACAAGGGAAATATATGGGGAAAGAAAAAAGTCATGCTAAGAAAAAACTGTATTCAAAAAAAATTTTTTTTCTGGAATTCCCTGGCAGGCCAGAGGTTAGGACTCTGATCTTTCAATGCAGGGACCAGGTGCATGGTGCAGCCCCAAAAATACATATATATCTTACAGTAGAAAACCATGTAAGACCACATTGCTTAATACCACAATTTGAAATTGAGATTTTAGGAGCCTATCAATAATTGCTCTTCTAGTAAATTGCTTATATTATCTGATAAACACTTCCAAACACCCATTTTTATTAATCTAGGATAAAAATACCTTAGGCAATTTATTTAATATTTTATAAGCATTTTCAACAACGATATTGCACAATGAGATGAATGTGTGCTGCAGACAGAAAAATGTAATACATTATTATCATAAAGAGAAGTGTGGTGTTCCTTATCAAGAAATCAGGAGTCTTAAGAGCAAATATTCACTGTTTTGTCAAACAGTTAGACTCCATTTTTCAGTGTTTGATTACTGACCCCTTTTAATCTTCGGGACAACATCTTCCCATTCCTCCTGAGCAAGCTGATAAAAAAAGCCTGAAGGGTCCCTTCTTTGATTTAACCTGGAAGTTCAAACGTCAAGCCTCATCCAGTAATTTCCTTAACACACCAAACCAATCACCATTCCCTGTTCTCTCAAACCATTTTTTGAACACCTTGGAAGTCTCTAACATGTGCCTAGAAAGTTGAATTATGTAACATTCTTATAACATTTCAATGTTAATGTCACCCTCAATAACCAAACCCAACTTGGGGTGGGGTTCTACTATACTCCAGTGAATGACCACAAGTGCAAACTAGCAAAAATAAAAACATTTTTTAAGGGTGAATATATGAAATTTCTCATTTCTCAAACAAAAACATTCCCATTGTATAATACTCATTTTTAAAAGAAAATCCATGAACACTGATCTTTTAAAATTAATACACTGATGGACTTCCCTGGGGGCGCAGTGGTTAAGAATCCGTCTGCCAATGCAGGGGACAGGGGTTTGATCCCAGGTCTGGGAAGATCCCACATGCCACGGAGCAACTAAGCCCATGCGCCACAACTACTAAGCCTGTGCTCTAGAGCCTGCAGGTTGCAACTACTGAAGCCCACGTGCCTAGAGTTTGTGCTCTACAACAAGGGAAGCCACCGCAATGAGAAGCCCATGCATCACAATGAAGAGTAGCCCCTGCTCACCACAACAAGAAGCAGCCTGCGGTCAGCAATGTAGACTGCATGCAGGCAAAAAAAAAAAAAAAAAAAAGCACTGAGCTCAAAAAGGACAAAAACATTGTATGATTTTTAAATTTTCTAATATTTTGCATGTGTTTACTATATTGCTATTTTCTCATCATGTAAATCAAGGTGCATGTCATGACATTTATGTAAAGGACAAATGTGAAATTGCATGATTTTTAAATTTTTAGTGTTTTGCATACACTTACTACATTCCTACTTTCTCTTCATCTAAATCAAGGTGCAGGGGGCTTCCCTCATGGCGCAGTGGTTAAGAATCTGCCTGCCAATGCAGGGGACAGGGGTTCAAGCCCTGGTCCACATGACACAGAGCAACTAAGCCCGAGCACCACAACTACTGCGCTTGTGTTCTAGAGGTCTCGAGCCACAACTACTGAGCCTGCGTGCCACAACTACTGATGCCCAAGTGCCTAGAGCCTGTGCTCTGCCACAAGAGAAGCCACCGCAATGAGAAGCCCACACACGGCAACGAAGAGCAGCCCCTGCTCGCCAATAGAGAAAGCCCGCACAGCAACCAAGACCCAACAGAGCCAATAAGTAAATAAATAAATAAATAAAAATCAAGGTGCACACCATGACATTTAATTAGACACATGAAAGAACAAGAAAAAATACATTCATATACTGCTTATTCAAGAATGGAGGCAGGTATTAAGGAGCGTTAAAAAAAAATAAAACGGTCCCAAGGTGGAGAACAGCTGTAACATTCTGTTCAGTATGGACTGTCTTATGATTAGTGAGATGTGAGCCCCGAGTAAAGTTTTCTCTCCCATTCATAACATTTGTGAGGTAATCTCCAGAATGAATTCTTCGGTGAATAAATTCCTCGTTTAAAAGACAGGACACAATAATTACATTTATCTGGTTTCTATCCATAATGAATTTTCTAATAAAGCCTAAGATGGGGACACCTGCTAAAAGCCTTGTCACATCAAAACATTATTAAAATCTCTCTCCAATATAGATTACCTGATGGTATTAACTTAGGCTTGAAAGCACACTGAAGAATTTGCCATGCTCATTATACCTGTAAGACTGCTCACTAGTATGTAATCTCCAATGACTTGATAGGCTTGAACTTTGACTAAAGGCTTTGCCACACTCATTACATTTGTAAGGTTTCTCTCCAGTATGAATTCGTTGGTGCCTTCTAAGGGCTGGCTTCTCATGAAAGGCTCTGCCACAGTCATTACACTTGTAAGGTTTCTCTCCAGTATGAATTCGTTGGTGCCTTCTAAGGGCTGGCTTCTCACGAAAGGCTCTGCCACACTCATTACATTTGTAAGGTTTCTCTCCAGTATGAATGCGTTGATGCCTTCTAAGAGCTGGCTTCTCACGAAAGACTTTGCCACAGCTGTTACATTTGTAAGGTTTTTCTTCAGTATGAATTCTCTGATGAGCTGCAAGGTTTCCTTTCATACTAAAAGCCTTGCCACACTCATTACATTTGTAAGGTTTCTCTCCAGTATGAACTTGTTGATGCCTTCTAAGGGTTTGCTTCTCACGAAAGAACTTGCCACACTCATTACATTTGTGAGGTTTCTCTCCAGTATGAATTCTCTGATGATTCACAAGGACTGATTTTTGATTAAAGACTTTGCCACATACATCACATTTATATGGTTTTGCTCCTGTATGGATTATCTCATGTTTCCTGAGGCCTGTTTTAAAAAAAAAGGTTTTCCCACACAAATTACATTTGTAAGGTTTCTCTCCAGTATGAATTCTCCGGTGACATTTAAGGTATGAATTTTGACCATAGACTTTGCCACATACATCACATTTATATGCTTTTGCTCCTGGATGGATTAGCTCATGTTTCCTGAGGTCTGTGCCACAAAGAAAGGTTTTCCCACAAAAACTACATTTGTAAGTTTTCTCTCCAGTATGAATTCCCTGATGACGTTGAAAGGATAGATTCTGACGATAGACTTTGCCACATAGATCACATTTATATAATTTCTCTTGAATGTGTGTTATCTGATGTCTTTTGAGGTATGAGCCGATAGGAAAGGTTCTGCCACACTCATTGCATTTGTAAGGCTTCTCTCCAGTATGAATTCTCTGGTGAACTGCAAGACTTGCTTTCTTATCAAAGACCTTTCCACACTCATTACACTTGTAAGGTTTCTCTCCAGTATGAACTCTTTGATGAATTACAAGGTATGAATTTCGGCAAAAGACCTTGTCACATACATCACATTTATGCAATTTCTTTCCTATATGGATTCTCTGATGACTCCTGAGATTTGAGACCTGATGAAAGGTTTTGCCACACTTATTACACTTGTAGGGTACTTCCCTGTGTGGGCTCTGGTCTTGTGTCAGTATTGAAGGATGCATAAAATCACTCCCATATCTGTTAGAAATGTTGGTTTGGACAGGAGGCGAAATTCCTTGAAGTGGTGAAAATGAGGAACTACTGCTGATACTCTTAACAGCTTTATTAAATTCATCAATTTTCTGTTTACTTTTAAACATATGCAGTTCACCCTGAAGGCTTAACACAAGTCTATTTCCAATAGGCTTGTTTTTTGCATCCCTTCCACCATGTGGACTTCTACCAGTGACATCTTGGTGACAGGATATGGGGATATTTTTGTAACTTCTTCCATCATCTCTCCACTGAAAACCATGGTCATACGTATTTTCCTGAATTTCCGGGAGGTAAAAATGTTTGATTCCCTGGCTTTCATGTCTTTCCAACATCAATGTTTGGAATACTCCACCTTTATCGGTGTTTGACTTTAGTTGTAATTTCTTGATCACATGTATATGAGAGATATCTACAAGACATAAAGAAACATACATGACCTACTCATTACAATGCATGAGTAAATGTTTCATGTTAAATACATGATATTATACCAAAAGTAATACTTATAAACAATCAGTTATGAAACTGCGCAACCATTATGTTCAAATGTTTAGAAACACTAAATAGGATTACTTACTAAAGAAAGTGATAACACGTAATTCAAATTAAGTTTAGGGTAGCCTAGGGGATTGGGATTGACATATTACGTATAAAATATATAAGTAATAAGAACCTGCTGTATAGGAAAAAAAAGTTTAGGGTAGCCTAATTTGAAACACGCTATGACAAAACATTCAAATTGTAAAAACTTATATGAGCTCTCAAAATAAGTGTTTTTCCACCATGATCACAAAGGACATAGCAATTAACATTAAACACACAAATACCAGGAGTTTAGAGAAAAAACTTCCGGGGAGATGCAAGAAGAAGTGACCCATGGAACTAAAAACATTATTCACTCACCCCTACTTGAAATAGTTTCTGAGTCATCATAACTGCACATCATGATTTAGGTTGTGTCCTGAGAAAGCTGTTCAATGGATGAACGGGGATCATTTTTACAGTGTGAGTAATGAGGCCACTGAAAATACTGAAGTTAAAAGAAAAGAACTGGCCTAGTAAGTAACATGATACTGCTCCATTTTTAACAGTGGGAATTATAGTATAGGTATGGAACAGACACCGAAGACATTTAAAAACAGAGAAAATGAAGTATTATAGAAACAAAGCAGGTTTACATCTATCACATTGTTTCCTATGTAAGGCATAAACTGAATATTCCATAAGTCCCATTTCCATGCATATATTCACAAAGAGCACACATAATATTCCGTAAGATGTACAAGAATGTTCTTAGCTGAAACTTGAAGGAAAAGCCAGAAGAAGGCCATCAAAAACAGATGAATGAGTTTATGCTATACACAAACATACAGATATAAAGAAATCGAAAACTATAAAAGTTCCTCAACATATTTTAAAAAGAACAAAACTATCATATAATGCAGCAATTACAGTGTTGGCAATATATCGAAAAAAATGAAATCACTGTCTTAGAAGATACCTGCACTCCCACATTTATCAGAGCAGTAATCACAATAGCCCAGGCATCAAAACAACCTAAGTGTCCAACAGATGAATGGGGAAAAACACTGTGAGATATACAGAATGTAATATCATTTATCCATAAAGAAGAAAAAATTCCTACTAGTTTTAACAATACAGATGGACAACAAGGGTATAGACTCAGTAAAATAATCCACAGAGAAAGAATAATACTCAATAATCTCATTTATGTGTAAAACATATATATATATATATATATATATAAAAAAAAGGGCCAAACTAAGAGCCACATAGAGTAGCATAGTGATTACCAAAGTTTAGGGGTTAGTAGAATGGGAAGATATTTGTCAAAGGAGTAAATTTACCGTTTTCAGTTGAAAGATTTCTACATATTTAATGTACAGCATGGTAATTATAATTATCAATACTATACTATATGCCTAAAAGTTGATAAGATGGTAGACCTTAAATGTTCTCACCACACATAAAAAACTGTAATTATGTCACAGATGAATGTATTAAATGACCTATCAAGGTAATTATTTTGCAATACAACTGGATCAAATCATTACCCAGTATACCTTAAACTGATAAAATGATATATATTAATTAAATTTCAATAAATCGGGAAAGAGAAAATACAAATAAGTAGACAAAAAAGGTCGTGGTTTACCAAGTAAATAAATTTCAAGAAACTTAAAAAATAAATGATTTAGAAGTAGAAAATATGCCAAAACTAGCAGATGCAAAAAGCATTAGATTACAAATCAATGAAACAGAGAATAAAAACTACATAAAATCGCAAGCTCACAACTTGGTTCTTACCTACATCTAGAATAACTACCAAAAAGAGTAAAGACTCAAATTACTGAAATCAGAAATGAAAGAGAAGACATTACAACTGATTCGACAACAATCAAGAAAATTAGAACAAAATATTAAGACAATTCTATTCCTAAGTATTGGATAAACTAGAAGAAGTAAATAAATTCTTAGAAAAACAACCTATCAACACTAACCAAAGAAGAAATTAAAATCTGTATGAACCAGTAACTAGAAAAAAGATGGAATCACTAATCAAAAACCATTCAACAAGAAAGGCCAGATACATTCACTGCAGAATTCTAGACAACATTTCCAAACAATTAAGAATACTCTTCCTAAACTCTGCCCCCAAAGAAACACAGAGAAAGGAAGAGTTGCAAACTCTATGACACGAGAATTACTCTAATACTAGTGCCAGACAGACATTAAAAAAAAACACAGACTAAAATCTCTATAATGAATCATGCAAAAAGCATCAATACAACAATGGTAAGCTAAACTTAACACCAAATTAAAAGGATTATATACCATAAAAAAAGAGAATACATTCTTGAAATATCAGGATGCTTCAACATATGAAAACATTCAGTGTAAAACAATATATTAAGAGAATGAAAAAAGGACTTCTCTGGCGGCAGAGTGGTTAACATTCCGCCTGCCAATGCAGGGGACACGGGTTTGATCCCTGGTCCAGGAAGATCCCATGTGCCATGGAGCAACTAAGCCTGTGCACCACAACTACGGAGTCTGTGCTCTAGAGCTCACGAGCCACAACTACTGAGCCCGAGTGCCACAACTACTGAACCTCACATGCCTAGAGCCCGTGATCCGCAACAAGAGAAGCCACCGCAATGAGAAGCCCATGCACCGCAATGAGAAGTAGCCCCCGCCTACCGCAACTAGAGAAAGCCCCCACACACCAATTAAGACCCACACAGTCAAAAATAAGTAAATAAAATAAATAAATGTATACAAAAAAGAGAATATTAAAAAAACCCTACATGATGGTCTCAATCGATGCTGGCAAAGCATCTGAAAAAAGTCAACAGCCTTTCATGATAAAAATACTCAGTAAACCAAAAAAGTTTTAAAAAGCTACCTCAACACAATAAAGGACATGTATTGACAGCACACAGCTAACATTATGCTCAATGGTGAAAGAATGAAAGCATTCCCTCTAAGATCAGATATAGGACAAGGATACTTGCTCGTACTTCTAAAAACTTATTCCTGGAAATCCTAGTAGGAAGAAGAACAAGTAGGGAAAAAAAGAGATGAAAAGTATCCAAATATAAAAAGGAAACAAAATTATCTGTTTAAAACCAATATGATCTAATTTGTAGAAATCCTGAAGATTCTGGAAAAAAACAAAAAACCCTGCTAGAAGTAATAAATTACCAGACATTTAATCAACATGCAAAAATCAATGTATTTCTATACAACAAAAATTCCACCATGAGGGGGCTCTTCCCCAATCAAACACTCACGTGGAAAATAGAAAACAAAAACACTAATAGTAACATCAAATACATAGACCTGATGATAAAATTAATAAAATCAAGACCACTTGTTACCCATAGAAATGTACAAAATGAAAGCAGCAGTGCTGTAAACAAAAAAAATGATAGCTCACCATTGATAAAGTATCACTCCACAAACTGTCTCATTAAGACGCTTCAAAATTAGCTGTGACGGTATCATGAACAATGGCACGCAAGACAACAAAAAATATGGCATGACGGCTGAGTCAACAGCCTAACACGAGAATGTGAACTTGGACAACGTTATCCCTAGGAGAAATTCCTATACCATTTCTTGAGGCTCAAACGATGGTAATTATTACATGTGAACAACACTGTCACAGTGCCTTTGAGACATGTTTTGGTGATATTCCTCAAAACCAGAAAAAGAACTGCAAAGACTTATCAGGGTCTTACAACATATGAGGAAAAGTATTCTCCATCAAAAATTTTCTGTTACACAGCAAACCCATTCCACAGTATACACCAGAAGTTGTCCATTAACTACAGGTACATTATCAAGGCAAGAAACAAGATAAAATTTCAGTCCCTAGAAGCATGTCTTTCAAAAGCAACTTTCAAAGGCAAAATCATGCAAACTTAGGAGAATATTAAATCAGAAAGAATATATACTTCCTAAGTACAGCAATAAGAAATGAAAAAAATATAAGATACGGGGTTCAGATATTATGGGTCCTTGACATGGAATCATGAGCTCAACCCATAGATTCCAAGATAAAGCCAGAAAGATTCATATGTTCTCCCCATGTAGGATTGGGGATTAAAACGAGGATCTCTCTGTCCACCGTCTTTAGAGTTTCCGTAAGTTACAATAACAGAAGATCTAATGCACCTCCCTATTACACACATCCCTGATGGGTGTGGCAAAGTCAGAACAGAAGAAATGGCCGACAGATCTAAACAAGCAGACAGGGCTTGAGAAAGCTCCATGCAGGTTCTGAGGTGCCAGATGGAATGAAACAGCAAGCAGTGTTTTCTCATCTTATAATTAGATCTTCTAAAAAATATCAGATGGGGGTGTAATCCAGAAAGGCCCAGGGACTGGAGTCTGGAGGCATCAGCTCTGATCTATATGGACTGAAAACTGAGCATTCAAGAGAATCAAGTCCAAAAGAAGAGATGAGAGAGCAAGAGACCCCTTTATTTTAAAAGTTTCCAGTTGGGTGTTTTAAATACTTAAGCACTGGAAAAAACTCCTGGTGTATCATGAAGCGGGCAGACCATCTAAAGAAATGGCACCTTTAAACTCCTGTGGTCTGAGACATCAAGGCATTGAGTTCAGTTAAGCAAGGCATGGGATTCCAAAAGGCAAATAAGGGTAAATGCAAAGATACCCTCCCAACATTTGGAGGGAAGTTATCCTCACCCACAAAGATCAGGTTTCTGTAGGTCTCCAACATCACGTCCCTGTACAAGGCCCTCTGAGCAGGGTCCAGGCATTCCCACTCCTCCTGAGAGAATTCGATGACCACATCATTCAGTGTCAACTGACCCTGAAAGAAAAACACATTTCACCAAGTGTGAAAGAGTTTATTTGTGTATTCCACTAATAAAACACTGATTCAGGGGCTTCCCTGGTGGTGCAGTGGTTAAGAATCCGCCTGTCAGTGCAAGGGACACGGGTTCGAGCCCTGGTCTGGGAAGACCCCACATGCCGCGGAGCAACTAGCCCAGTGCACCACAACTACTGAGCCTGTGCTCTAGAGCCCGCGAGCCACAACTACTGAAGCCCGCATTCCTAGAGCCCGTGCTCCACACCAAGAGAAGCCACCATGATGAGAAGCCCACGCGCAGCAACGAAGAGTAGCTCCCGCTCGCCGCGACTAGAGAAAGCCCACGCGCAGCAACGAAGACCCAATGCAGCCAAAAATAAATAAATAAAATAAATAAATTTATATATATAAAAAAATACAGATTCAAAATTAGAAAAGTTATTACTATTATACATTAATTTAACAGATTCAGAAAAAAATATCACAATAGTAAAGTTAAAAACTTACTGGAAAATTAAAAACCATTAAAAAAAAAAAGGAAAAAATATTGCAATTAAGTAAGAACATTTCACCAAACATGATGATCAGAAGGAAACAGTCGGAGAGAAGTTAACGCTCTTACACTGTTGATGGGAATATAAATTGATGCAGCCATTATGGAAACCAGTGTGGATGTTCCTCAATAAATTAAAAATGGAGCTGCCATATGTTCCAGCAATTCCACTCCTGGGCATATATCCAGACAAAACTATAATTCAAAAGATACATGATCCCCTATGTACATATGATCATTATTTACAAAATTCAAGACATGGAAACAACCTAAATGTCTACTGACAAATGAATGGATAAAGAAAATGTGGTGTATACACACACACACACACACACACACACACACACAATGGGATATTACTCAGCCATAAAAAAAAATGAACGAATGTCATTTGCAGCAACATGGATGGATCTAGAGATTATCATACTAAGTGAAGTAAGTAAAAAGACAAATACCGGGGCTTCCCTGGTGGCGCAGTGGTTGAGAGTCCGCCTGCCGATGCAGGGGACACGGGTTCGTGCTCCGGTCCAGGAAGATCCCACATGCCACAGAGCAGCTGGGCCCGTGAGCCATGGCCGCTGAGCCTGCGCGTCTGGAGCCTGTGCACCACAATGGGAGAGGCCACAACAGTGGGAGGCCCATGTACAGCAAAAAAAAAAAAAAAGGACAAATACCATGTTATCACTTATATGTGGAATCTAAAATATGACACAAATGAACATATTTACGAAACAGAAATAGACTCACAGAGAACAGACTTGTGGTTGCAGGATTGTGGTGGGGGGAGGATTGCAAGTTTGGGATCAGCAGATGCAAACTAGCATATATAGGATGGAGAAACTACAAGGTCCTACTGTAGAGCACAGGGAACTAAATTCAATATCCTGTGATAAAACATAATGGAAAAGAATATAAAAAAGAATATATATGTATAACTGAGTCACTTTGCTATACAGCAGAAATTAACACAACATTGTAAATCAACTATATGTCAATAAAATTAAAAAAAAAAAAAAAGAGGGAAATACTCAATGCATTCCCACTGACATTACAGTGGAGTGAAGGGGGCTGGCCAGGGCTCCTGACTTTCACCACTGTACGGTGTGGCTGAGCAGGGACCACTAGAAGAAGTAACAGGAGGAAAACAGAGAGCTAGAGCAAGACACAGAAACAGCATGTCAGAGAGTAAAAACTGTTAACATTCACAAATCTAAGGACACAGAAAAGCTAAAAGGGAAAGGATGGAAAAAGATATTACGTCCCAAAGATAGCAGGGATGACTGCATAATATCAGACAAAATGAATTAAAGAGAAAAACTGACATAAGACAGAAAGGACATTATATTATCACAAAAAGGGGTAACTCTCCAAGATATAACAATTATAAATATTTAAACACCTAACAGAGTTCCCCTCAATACCCCAGTGTTAAGTACCAATGGAAGCAAAGAGAAGACCAAAAGGAAACAGAGCACCTGAACAACACTATAGACTCACAAGACCACAGAGATCACCCCATCCAACAAAAGCAGAAAACACATGCTTCTCAAGCACACATGAAACGTTCTCCATCACAGACTACATGTTAGGCCACAAAGCAAATCTTAGCAAATTCAAGAAGACCCAGATCATAAAAAGTATTTCTCCAAACATAATGAAACCAAACTTCAAAAAGCCAGCAGAAGGAAAACAGAAAAATTTCAAAAACGTAGAAATTAAACAATTCATTTTTAAACCAATACTTGAAAGAAGACAAGGAAACTTTTAAAATATCTAAATGAAAGTGACAACACACATACTAAAAATTACAGTCAAGCAGTACAAAAAGAGAAGTCTACACTGCTAAACATCTACAACAAAGAAGAGAAGAGAACACAAATCAGGAATATATTCACTACAAGGAAGGAGAAAAAGAAAAAACTAAACAAAAATTACTAGAAAGAAACAGAGAAGAATGATTAGACAAGAGATAAATGAAACAGAATGTAGGAAAACAAAATAAAAATCAACCAACCAAGAGTTGGTGTTTTAAAACTAGGCAGGAAACAGATTGCAACTGATGTCACAGAAACATTTTTTAAAGGAAGATAAGGGAGAACTATGAACAATAATGCCTACAAATTACATAATCTAGAAGATACAGGTAAATTCTTACAAATGTCAAACCTAACCAGGCCTAATCATTACAAAATAAAAACTTTGAATAGAATTATAACTGGGAGATTCAAGCAATAATCAAAAATCTCAAACAAGGAAAAACCCAGGACAAGATAGCCTCACTACTGAATTGTACCAAACATGTACAGAAGAATTACCTCTAATCCTGCTAAAATCTTCTTGAATAGTCTCAGAGGGAACACTAGCAAATTCCTTCTATGGAGCCTGCTTAACTCTGATACCAAAGCCAGAAAAAGACACAAGAAAAGAAAACTACAAAACCAGTATCACCCGCACATACGGATGCAAAATCCTTAACAAAATACTACAAAATCAAATTCAACCGCACATGAAAATGTATTCAAATCAACACCAAGTACATTTTATTCCTATAATGCAAGGCTGACTCAACATAGAAAAATCAAGTAATGTGATATAACACGTTGACAGAATAAAGGAAAAAACCACATATGATCATCTCAATTGATGCAGAAATAACCCACTTAACAAAATGCAGCAACCTTTCAAGATATAAACCCTCAACAAACCAGAAACAGTAAACTATCTCGACATAATAAACACCAAATATGAAAAGAACACAGCTAACATTATACTCTACAGTCAAAGACTAAAAGGTTTTCCTCTCACATCAAGAGGAAGGCAAGCATGCACACTCTCTGCTATGCACACTCACTACTATTCAACGAAGTACTGAAAATCCTACCAAAGCCATTAAATGGAAAAAGAAATCAAAGATAACTAAAAAAGAATTATCTTTTTTTGTGGGCGACAAGTTTTATACGGACAAACCACAAAGATACTACAAGAAAACAACTATGTCGGGACTTCCCTGATGGCGCAGTGGTTAAGAATCCGCCTGCCAATGCAGGGGACACGGGTTTGAGCCCTGGTCCGGGAAGATCCCACACACCCTGGAGCAACTAAGCCCATGTGCCACAACTACTGAGCCTGTGCTCTAGACCCTGCGAGCCACAACTACTGAGCCCGTGTGCCACACTACTGAAGCCTGCGCACTCTAGAGCCCACGCTCCGTAACAAGAGAAGCCATCGCAGTGAGAAGCCCAAGCACCGCAAGGAGGAGTAGCCCCTGCTCGCTGCAACTAGAGAAAGCCCGCGCAAAGCAACGAGGACCCAACACAGCCAAAAGTAAATAAATAAATTAATTAAAAACAAAACAAAAAAAAAACCCCAACTATGTAAAAAAAAATTTTTAGAAAAGTTGGATAAAAAAATTAACATGCGGCTTCCCTGGTGGCGCAGTGGTTGAGAGTCTGCCTGCCGATGCAGGGGACACGGGTTCGTGCCCCGGTCCGGGAAGATCCCACATGCCGCGGAGCGGCTGGGCCCGTGAGCCATGGCCGCTGAGCCTGCGCGTCCGGAGCCTGTGCTCCGCGACGGGAGAGGCCACAAAAGTGAAAGGTCCGCATACCGCAAAAAAAAAAAAAAATTAACATGCAAAAATCAGACAAATTTCTATATGGAATGAAAAATGTCAAAAAAAGTTAAGAAAACAATCCCATTAACTACAGCATTAAAAAGTACAGAATACTTAGGAATAAATTAGCCAAGGAGGTAAAACACTTGTATACTGAAAACTACAAAACTTGTTGAAAGTAATCCAAGGAGATACACACAAATAGAAAGATATCCTGTATGCATGCACTGGAAGACTTAATACTCTTAAAATGACCACAGTCCCAAAGTGTTCTATAGATACAAAAGAATCCCTGTCAAAATTCCAATGGCAATATTTGCAGCGACAGAAAAAAACATGGTACAAAAAAACATGCTTTGCAGTAATACAAAAAAACATGGTAAAAAAACATGCTAAGAGAATCTCAAAGGACCCAAAATGGCCAAAATACTCTTGAAACAGGAGGGAGATGGAGAAGGCCCGTTTTGAATATCAAAACATTACATACAAATTAATCAAGATGGTGTGGTACTGGCATGAACACAGATACATAAAGCCAAGGAACAGAACAGAATGCTCACAAATAATCCTTGGCATGTGTGTAAAATGTACTCACAAGGGTGGTAAGACTACATAATGGAAAAAGGACAGTCTCAGTGACAAATGCTGCTGGGAAACTGGGTATCTACCAGCAAAAGAAGAAAGTAGGAACCTTACTTGCATAAAACAGAAAAACCTCTCTGTCATGAAAAAGGCAATCAACAGAGTGTAAAGACAACCCCTGAGAAACGGAGGGGGAGAAAGTGACTTGAAGAATGCAGAGAATTTTGTTGATTTCATAGTTTAAAATCGATGATGGAATAAAACACCCTCTATCACTGATGTCTCTTTCTGAACTTACCATTCCATTTTGCAATCATTCAGATTTTGAAGTCAGTGACTCACTCATTTAGCTTCTAGTGTATTATAAAAAAAATCAGAACAAATTTCTTGTTATTGTTCAGTTTTCCAGAATTTACCAAGTATCGTGCATATTCAGATGATTCCATCAACAGGATGGGTCATGGAATTTACAGAGAGCGGACAGTACACTCAGATGAAGCCCTTTAACAATACCTGCTGCCCAATAGCACTGAGACCCCATCCACAATCCATAGGTGTGAAGCCCTGCCTAAGACAATGTCCACTGGAACCTCAGGGAGATGAAATCTAAGTGGACATGACAGGGACTGAGGGAAGGCACTAGATAAGGGTGAATGTACACGTGTCAGGAAGGATACCTCAGAGTGAGACAAGATTAGCAAGTCCAGTTGAGGGCACTTCAGAAAGGAAAGACTGAAGAATCAACTGAGAATATGACTTTACCTCAGAAACAGCCATTCCTGACTCCTTTTCTTTTCCTTCTCTTAACGGCTTCTTTGTTAGACAACAAGACTCTTTAGAGGTCTACCTGAGAGTTGAAAACATGCTGTTTAATGCTTAGAATCAACACACCCCCTTCCTGAGTCACCACCACACACACAGGGAAGCCCTCAGCATGTGGAACAGACGGTCCTCTGCTGCCCACTGTCCCAAGAGGGACTCAGGACAGTAAACTCCCACATAGAGTCTAACAGGTGAGTTTTCCCACCCTTTCTTCAGATCAGGCTCCCCTCCTGGTGAGGCCCTCACGTACCCAGCAGCAGTGGGCACCTCAGCTGGACCCGACGATCCCCTGCAGGTCACAGACCAGCCCTGATCCATCCCCACGCAGAGCAGAGCCCTCACCCTCAGCCCAGATCTCAGCCCTCGAAACGGGGGGACTCAGAGTCCTGATGTTCAATGACGGATCCAGATTGGAACATCCTGGGGAACCTTAAGTATTATTCATGTTGGGCCCCATCCCAGCTCCTTTAAAACGCGTCTCTGGTCAGGGGGTATAAAACATATGAAGATGCCTTACTCAAATCAATGTGAAGCCTGGGCTGAGCACCACCTAGAGGAGGTGAGCCCAGCACACCTCCCACGTTCTTTTTTACCCAAGCTCTATTAATGTACAGTTGATGAATAAACATGGTGTACATATAAGATATACAATGTGATTATCTGGCAGATACATACACTGTGTAATAATTATCACAAAAATTACATGTGAGGACACCCAAGGACCCACTAAACCTAAGATGCCATATTTTCATCTACAATTCCAGCCCAAACACTGTCATCTCCAAAACCTACTAATTAAAAAAGAGACACATGCAGTAAGGCACATGCCACAGTCAGACCACAACCTCTCCCAATGAAATGGCCCAAATTCTCCACTGTATCTTTCAAAGTGCATCTGAAATGGTCTTCACTTACACAATAAAATGCTCAAAAATACCAAAGGTAACCCACAAAATGATCTCTAAAATTCTCTGTGTATCACTTTAAGGGTTGCACGATGATTCTCCCACTCTCAAAAGACCCAACGTGAGTCAAGGCATAGAGTGGATTCTGTGGGGCACCCTATAGCTCCATTCCCTCAGGACCATGGTGTCCATCCACCTGTACCCAGAGCGTGCTGTTTGCACAGCTCAGGTCATATCTCTAAGAGCACAGGAGGAAAACGTTTGTCTTTCTAAATCCACTGCCTTCATTCCTACTCAGGTGTGACCATGAGTTATTCAATGCAACCAATGCATGCAATCCTCAGTCTCAGCATCTATGTCCCATGGAACCTGAGCTAGGACTTTATGGCAATTCAGTTCATGTAATGAAGCCCACAACTACACATACCACCTCAAGGTGCTCCAACCACAATTAAGACATCCCTTTCAAATAGTTCTCCAGATGCCTTGACCCCGCAAGGGACAGGTGCCCACACCATTCACTTGGCTCACCTTGAAGCCCACACTGGCTGCCACATCCCTCCTGAAGACCCCTACAGGCTCCCCTCCAACTTCCCAACTGTTCTGCCTCTCCTCCATGCACTCATGGGCAAACAGGGCTAAAAGGCACAAGGACCTCTCAGCAAAGCCATCGCAACAGGAATACACACAAGCTGCCACCCAAAGGACACTGACCATTCATTATGAAGGTCAAGAAGTCGGCCATCCTGGGAAACTGACTAACAATTGGGAACGTCATCAAGTCCAGTTACAAAGGGATTTGAGTTCATTTACGGAGACTCAAAGCAGACAGTTCCCAAGTTTCTTGACTCCTGTTCTACCCACTCACAGGTAATTAAAAGATACCCTAGCTCTTTGAGGGAGGCCTCCTTCATGCCCCATTAGGCTCCAGACTTCTGCCCACCCTTAGCACAGTGAAACCACTATCCTGGACTCTGAGCAGATGACCTGCCGGAAGGCAAGGCTCCTGTCCAAGGTGGCGACTGGTCACCTGATGTGCACAGCCTGGAACACCTGGGGGCTACAGCAGAGCACTGACACAGCACACTAAACATGGGAACACGTCACCCACTGCTTGAGGACACCAGCTGTACAGGACTTTTTAGGCCTCCCTACATCTTTTTGCTCTTGAGTAAACAGACACATAAGGTAAGCATCAATTAGAGTGGAAATGTCCAAAACAAGTGTGAGAACCATCCTCATTACCTGCCCTGGCACCTTGATATTTCCTGAGGTGTACTCAGCCCAGTCAACAATCCTAGCCTTGAAAACATCCCCAGAGTGAGGGGTTGCAGTGACCCTGGGAAGATGATGAACACTGTGTCCTTCAATGGAGGTTAAGCACGAAAGACTAAAAATAATCAATACACAAGTACATTTCTGTTGAGGGTGACTGATACAGAGGCAGTAAACCCTGGGTAATTTCACAGAGGTTGTCGGAGGAAGGGGAAGGGGACATATCTCTGAAGTAACATGTGGAGGACAAAGGGCCTGAGCCATGGTGACTTAAAGGCCAATGGTAAGAACAGGAACTAAGATCTGAGACAGAACACGTGTTGGGGTTTGGGGACAGAAAAAAGGTGAATGTGTGCGGGGCAGAGTGAACCATGAGGAAACGGTCACTTCCCAAGATGAGGCTGGAGACACTGGCAGGGCCCTGAGCATGATACAGGGCTGTGTAGACACAGTGAGGAGACTGGACTTTGTCATAAAGACAAGTAACAGCCAGTGGAGATATGAGTGCCAGGACTGACTAAACTCTCTTCAAATTTAAATCTTCTGCAGAGAAATACATCTCACTATGGTCACTTTAACTCTGAGCCTATGTTCTTGTCTCCTTTCTAGGGTTTGTTTTACTTTTACATTCTGGGATGACTGTGACCCATTTAAATTTCTAAATACGACTAGACGCTCTCTTCAAAAATAATTGCCACACACAGCGGGTGGGGGTGGGAGGTGGGGAGGGATGATGGGAGAGTCAGATTGACATATACACACTACGATGTATAAAATATATAACTGGGCTTCCCTGGTGGCGCAGTGGTTGAGAGTCCACCTGCCGATGCAGGGGACACAGGTTCGTGCCCCAGTCTGGGAAGATCCCACATGCCGCAGAGCGGCTGGGCCCGTGAGCCATGGCCGCTGAGCCTGCGCGTCCGGAGCCTGTGCTCCGCAAC
>NW_020837987.1:16224651-16375794 GCF_003676395.1 Aethalodelphis obliquidens | reverse complement strand
AAAAAAAAAAAAAAAAAAAAAAAAAAAAAAAAAAAAAAATATATATATATATATATATATAACTAATGAGAACATACTGTATAGCACAGGGAAGGCTACACAGTATGTTCTCAGTGCTCTGTGGTGACCCAAATGGGAAGGAAATCCAAAGAAGAGGGGATATGTATACATATGGCTGATTCACTTTGCGGTACAGCAGAATCCGACAGTCCAGCAATGTAAAGAAACTATACTCCAAATAAAAAGTGTTACTTATACTTTTTATTAAAACTTTATCCAGGGCTTCCCTGGTGGCGCAGTGGTTGAGAGTCCGCGTGCCGATGCAGGGGACACGGGTTCATGCCCCGGTCCGGGAGGATCCCACATGCCGCGGAACGGCTGGGCCCATGAGCCATGGCCGTTGAGCCTGTGCGTCCGGAGCCTGTGCTCCGCAACGGGAGAGGCCACAGCAGTGAGAGGCCCGCGTACCGCAAAAAAAAAAAAAAAACTTTATCCATAAAATAAGACTGTAATGATATATACTAAAAGGTTAATACCATGTTTTTTGAGTGGGATTAGAAATGATTTCCATTTTCTTCTTTTTGTCTGTATTCTCACATAGGCTTGATATTACCTTTGCAATAAATTATATTCAAAGAATAAGAACTGCCACACACAGACACACACCCAATTTCACCAATGAATTCAGGGGTTAAGTGTTGCTCAGACTGAGAATTACTGGTCTAGTCTCTCATCTCTGTGTTACGAGTGGGCTCCCTGAGGCCCAGAGTGGACACATTGTGGAGAAGGTCTGAATGGACTGAACAGAATCAGGTGGAAATGAATTCTGAAAAGGTCACCTGAAGGGCCTCTTCCTTTCAAGAGGTACCATGTGCTGACAGTTTTTTCTTACCCAGTCCTCTACTCCCTGACAAGAAATGTAAGGGGGTGAAGGACAACTGTCTGAGTCAAGTCACTGCCCCATGGCTGAATAGGAACTGAATATGGAAGTCATCTTATGATTCAAATAATTACAAAATTCACAAACCTTATAGCCAGTTTTTCAATTCTGATCCTTGTCTATGTAAGTCAAACAAACAAAAATTACATTTATTAGATTTTAAAGCCAGAAATCAATATATCACGACTTAATTGTCCACATCCAAAGAACTCGCCACCCATCTGGACTCTGTTTCTCCCTTGTACCTGCACTACTACATCTTTACATTTCATTAGGTTTATCTGTCTCCCTATTCCTTTCTCTGTGGCCATCTTTTTCTTCCCTCTCTGTTTCCTCCCTCACGCCAGTCCTGCCCCACTCTGCGACCTGTTTCCCCTCCTGTTGCTCTCTCCGCCCAACCTTTCTGACTGTCCTAAATACCCGTATCTTTCTGCATCTTTCTTCCCAATCTCGGCCCCCTCTCTCATCCCCTGGTTACGGCGTTTCCATCCCGGCCACAGTCCCCTCCGCCCCACTCTGTGGCACCACCAGGTGGCTGTACTTCCCATCGGCTCGCTCTTCCTCTGCTCTTCTAGTTCCTAGTTGTTCCTCTCTTCCTCTCCCAGAGCCACTTGGCTCTGAAGGCCAAGGTTCAAACTCCATTCTCTCCGGCCACTCTCTGCGTGAAGTGCCTCGCCACTGTATTGTCCTCCCTTCTACTGGTGATCCAGGGCCCCTCTTCCCACGCTGCAATGCCATGGGGTCTCCCCCATTCCCTCAACATCTCAGTTATTCCTACTTCTCTGTCAGTCGCTCCGTCTCTACTCCTCCCACTTCTCATCGCCCACGTGTTTCCAGAAATGGCGACAGAATAACATACCCGCCTACCGGAAAAGAGATATTTTCCAGCGGGTGGAATTCGGGAAGAAACAACACTGGGTGTCACACGGCTGGCCCAGGTCACCTCCCCCTTCGCGGGGTGAGGGGAAGGGCTGACTAGGAAGGGGAGGCCGGGGGAGCAGAAGTATTGGCCTTTGGAGACGCGAGGACAGAGGGGCGGGGAGGGAGGGAGGGGGTCTCAGGAGAGGGGCGGGCTCTCCAGAATCCCAGGTCCGGGGAGAGGACGCGGCCTGTCCGGGAGCGGGGCGGCTGGCGCTGCCCTCCAGGGGCCGCGAGGGCGAGGCTGGGGGCGCGAATCCACCTCGCGGAAGAGGACGTTACGGGGTGGGCCTGGGGGGGTGGTCACTGAAGGCTGGAAGCAGGAAAACGGCGCTAAAGACCGTGTCTACGTGGACTGAAGGCCGTAAAGCGAAGGGCAGGGACCAGCCTCAAAGCGATTTCAAGCCCAAAGGAAAACATACCCGACCTCTAACGGCGACGTCTGGATCTATTAGGTAGGAGGCCGGATGCTGGGATTTACAGTTCATAGTAACTCCGAAGCCAGTAGGTTGCAGTATGAGGTGCAGCGAAGCACAGATCTTCACTAGCGATGGGCAACTTACCTCTGCATCTTACCTCGTACCGCGACCTTCAAAACACGGCCCGTTTCCGGTTCCGCAGGTAACTACTAATTCGGGGGGAGAGGCGGAGCTCCCGGGGCGGGGCCTGGGCGGAGCGCTGTGTGCGAGGGGCGGGGCGAGGAGAGAGCCCAGATGCGGGGATGGCCAGAGGGCGGGGCTGGCAGCAGGGAGCAGGGCAGTCACTTTCATTAAAAACTAAGACGTTTCCTCTTAACTTAAAAACGGTTTAAATAAAAAGCTCCCCCACTCCGCCCCAAAACAGGTTGCTCTAAAGTCCCGTTAGTGAGGCTGAAGCAATTCAGAGCTCTGGAAACTTGGGTCTCCAAGTGGTAGCTGTGGGGCGGCGACTGGAGCCTGGAACATTTCCTGCAGTTAGAACTAATAAAAGCAATTCAGGAAACAAGAGCTGGACTTGTCTTTCTATTACAAACTAGAATGACAGAATTACAAAACTCTGGGTAGTATGGGCTTTTTCACACTGAAAACTCTACAGAACATTCTGTTTCTATTCCCTGCTCACTCAGGAGGCCAAACTCAACGCTCTGCTCTTTTCCAGACAATCAGGGACTAGACCTGAGGTCTGAGACTGGTGAACTAAGGCATGTGATAATTCAGGGCACTAACCGTTGCTATAAAAAGAGCAATAAATTGTAGTATTCTTTTTTAGGTAAATTTTTTGATTGTTTTGCTTCTTTTTGCCTTTTAAAACCTGCTTTCCCCCGGAGTATAATAGAGAAATACTTGAGATACATCACTATTCAGTAAAGATGTACCACAGAATTCTCTGACTTAACGTATCTTGTGAAAAGATTAGGACAGTAAGTTTAGTTAGCATCCAGCACTTCATATAGATACAATAAAAAGAGAAAGAGAAACGTTGTATTTCTTTGATGAGAAGGCATTATTCTTTAAAATACTTCTCCTATTCTACACTTAATAATTTCCTTCAAATATCTTTGAGAAAAACTTCTTTATATCATAGTACACTTAAGTCAAACATAACTAAAAATAATTTAATTGTAATTAGATTTTTATTTTGAAATTGTAACATATTTTAGCTGTTTCTTTTTTTTAATATTTATTTTTTAAACCTTACTTTATTTTTGGTTGCATTGCATCTTCATGGCTGCACATGGGCTTCCTCTAGCTGATGCAAGCAGGGGCTACTCTTCGTTGAGATGTGCAGGCTTCTCATTGCAGTGGCTTCTCTTGTTGTGGAGCACAGGCTCTAGGCACACAGGCTCAGTAGTTGTGGCTGACGGGCTCTAGAATGCAGGCTCAGTAGTTGTGTCTCGCAGGCTCTAGAGCGCAGGCTCAGTAGTTGTGGCACATGGGCTTAGCTGCTCAGTGGCATGTGAGATCTTCCCAGACCAGGGATCAAACCCGTGTCTCCTGCATTGGCAGGCGGATTCTTTTTTTTTTTCCCCCCATTGTTCAAGGTTTATTTATTGTTTTAGTTGGTATAACACTTAGATAGTTGGCTGCATTATTTATGTAGATTTTTCTTTTTTACATTACATGGCAGTGTATACTATTCTGATACATATAGTACATAAAATAAGATTCTTTAGAACAGTTATGCACAAGACATACAATACTGGATTTACAATCAATCCCAGAATGTGATTAATTGGAGAAAAAAAGTCGGATTAGGCATCTTGGCTAAAGGAACCACAAGTTATATAACACGAGTTAAATACACATCTGGTTTGAAGGGCAACTGCAGCATCTGCAACACTGTCAGTGGTACCACTTGAGGAAGTAGAACTATTTTGCACGAACCAATTTAGGAACACACAAGATAAGTGCCATGGAGCATCAGGATACAGCTGCAGGGTTTTATGAACCATTCCTATTGCTAATGTTAGGAAACTGATGTTTTTCCTAGGCTGTCTTAACATTACTGCTTTAGTCACCGATCAGATATAAAGGACAATATGCACAACCTTCAACTAAAATCCTGTTGTAGCCTAGACAGTGAAGTGGTATATTAGACTTTAAAACTGCAGCTCTTTCTGGATCCCCCAAAGTGTATCTGCACTCTTCTTCAAACAGGCCTGTTCCTCAGGAGTCAGAGTCACTTTCACAACACCCGAGATTCCATTCTGTCCCAAGATGCAAGGAACACTAAGGAACACATCCTCTTTTATTCCATAGAAACCCTTAATCATGGTGGGAATCGGATGTACCCGCCTAAGAGTCTTCATTATACTTTCTGCCAAATCTGCCATAGACAGTCCAATGGGCCAGGATGTGTATGTAGCCTGTCAGTCTGATCACCTCAAAAGCACTGTCAGCCACCTGTTTGTGAACTGCCTTCCACTGTTCCTTATCTGCATCAGTGCCTAATTCGGGGTGCAGATTCTTCAGGGAGACACCAGCAACATTCACTCCACTCCATACAGGCACACTAGAGTCTCCATGCTCCCCAAGGATCCACCCATGACAGCTTAATGGGTGAATTCCCAGCCTTTCCCCCATGAGGTAACAGAACCGGGCTGAATCCAAATTGCAACCGCTTCCAATAACACGGTTTTTGGGAAAGCTGCTTATCTTCCAAGCTGCACAGGTCAAGGTATCCACTGGATTGGAAACAACAAGCAACTTGCAGTTTGGGCTGTATTTTACAATATCAGGAATGATGAATTTAAAGATGTTCACATTACACTGGACCAAATTAAGACGGCTTTCTCCCTCTTGCTGGCATGCCCCAGCTGTGATAATAACCAGCCTGGAGTTTGTTGTCACATTACAGTCTTTGCCAGAGACGATTTCTGGTGTTCTAAGGAAAAAGCTGCCATGTTGGAGATCCATCATCTCTCCCTTCAGTTTGTCTTCTATGACATCAACAAGAGCAATTTCATCTGCCAAGTCCTTCATTAAGATACTGATGGCACAGGCCATGCCAACAACACCAACCACTGTAATCTTATTCTGGGGGACATGTTCTTCCTTAATAAGATTCTGAATCAGCTGATCCTTGAGAGTTGCCATATTGGACTTAGAACCGAAAGGAATCAGGAGTGCACGTCGGGTGGGCTGGACTCCGAATTGGCGGTAGCTGCTCGGGTACTCCGAGTGGGGAGCAGGAGGGGCCTTAAATAGAACCGCGAGGCTGACGTCAGGGGGGAGCCGGGCAGACGTGCGGGAACCCACCGGCAGGCGGATTCTTAACCACTGCGCCACCAGGGAAGCCCTAATTTTGATTGTCCGATTGATTGATTTGGTTGTGCCAGATCTTCAGTTGCAGCAACTCCTTAGTTGCGGCTTGCAGGTTCCTTAGTTGTGGCATGCAAACTCTTAGTTGAAGCATATATGTGGGGTCTAGTTCCCTGAGCAGGGATCGAACCCGGGCCGCCTGCATTGGAAGCGCAGAGTATTAACCACTCTGCCACCAAGGAAGTCCCTAGGTCTTTGTTTCTATTTCTGAAAGTTCTGTTATGTGTGGATGAGAAAGCCTGTAAAGTATACAGTCTTCAGAGGAAATTAAGATTAGTTTCATCTAAAGACTAATCATTTTTACAATGTTTTAAGGGCATTTTATAGGGGGATATATTCTCTTTAATACAAACCCTAAAGAAATTAAAACTAGGTTATCAGCTATGCAAAAACTTCATTTCAACCCTCGATATATTTATGGAAATAACTGTTTGATAACACCTACAATGTATGTTTTATTACACGCCTACATGATATTTACATAGGGAAATAACCTAATTACAATATTTTCAGGTAAACGAATAACCTGCCACAATTCACCCTTGTGAAACAGATCATTTGAGTAAATACTTTGAATTACAGACTTTTTTTTTTTTTTTTTTGCGGTACGCGGGCCTCTCACTGTTGTGGCCTCTCCCGTTGCGGAGCACAGGCTCCGGACGCGCAGGCCCAGCGGCCATGGCTCACGGGCCCAGCCGCTCCGCGGCATGTGGGATCTTCCCGGACCGGGGCACGAACCCGTGTCCCCTGCATCGGCAGGCGGACTCTCAACCACTGCGCCACCAGGGAAGCCCCCAGACTACATTTTTAATTTGAAAATCGCCACCACCCAGAAAACAAATCTAAAATCACAGATGATGGCCAGGAGAGGCTAGGTAAAGTACTCCATAATGCGGTGATCTCAGCATTTATTTGGTGTAGGCAACTGGCCAACAGGGATCTCGATCTGACTCGAGCCTTTCCCCTGACAACACATCCTATGGAACAGCCCACAGAGCCACAGCAAGTTTAAGTTCCTGTTATGACTGACTCCCCCAGCTGCCCTTGTGATAACCATTTTCCCCTGTCACCCAAGGCTTTCGCCTGGTTCTTCTTTGGATGAGACATGCTTCCAACAAGGAAGCCTACCAATTCCTGTTTTTTTGGTTTGCACTGACAAAGGCAGCCTGACCCAAGAAGCCAAAACGTTTCATCCATGGACCCTAATGAAGGTACATGCCTCAGGGCATGCCCCATGCTCTCTGCCTGCACCCTTCCTTGAATTCTGACGTGCTCCCTCCAGCTGTATCTTGGACCTCCTCCAGGACCTGTGAGTAATAAACACCTCCACCTCACGTTCCCTTGCAGTCTTTTACTGAGTTGCGGCTCAACCATCGGTATGAAGAGGCTCTCGTTAACACATGCTAGATTTAAAAAGTCACAAGAGGGATATTAGACAATTCTATCAAATGTATGAAGAATAATGAACAGTAATTCTATACAATTATATTGTTCCTTGTTCTCTGTCGTGTGTGTGTGTGTGTGTGTGTGTGTTTGTGTGTGTGTACACTCGAAGGTTTCACACAGGTAGGGAGAGGACAGTAGAGGAACCAGCACTGGCCTGGCAGTAAGAAAGTAGCAGCTACAGCTTCCCAAGAATGTGCCTCTGTACCACTGATCACTGTAGTGTTGCTGGCCCTCTGATTTTTGGAATAAATTTTCCCTACATCCAAGAAGTTACTGGCCTCTCTCAAATTGTGTCCACTGACACATACCTACCAGAATCTATCTAATGAAAACATACTGCCATTTGAAGTTTATACTCATGATTTCCTTTCAGGATTCAAATGAACTTACAAACTCTCATGGGGTCCAACACAGCCTCCATACAACCCAAAATGATCCACTCCATCCAGCTATAAAATACCAGAAAACATTCCAAACTCTTAAGAAATCATGCCTGAGGAAAAAATACATATGAAGACACCTAAGGAAACACTACATGCAAAACACCATATTTTCATTCCTAGTGACCACAGACCAAACACTGTCATCTCCAAAAACTACATAAAAGAGATGTATCCAGTGATGCACATGCCACAGAGAGGCCCCACCATTTCCCAAGGAAACACTCCAAATTCTCTTTCTTACCTTTTGTATCAGTGCATCTGAAACTTTATTTGCAACACAAAATACTAAAAAATACAAAAGGTAACCCGCAAAATGATCTCTGAACTTTTCCCTATATTACTCTAAAAATAGCACAGTGATTCCCTCCCCATGCCCGCCCCTGGACAAGGAAGGATTTATTACTTGCAGCAATTAATAACGACACCAGAGTTCTTTCCCAAAGCAGTGCCCCTGTACAATGATCCTTGATCTCCCAAAAGACCGACACAAGTCACTTGTGGAGTGGATGCTGTAGGGCACCCTCTAGCTCCATCGCCTGAGGACAAGGCACCCATCCTCCTGCACTGAAGGATTCCTGCAGGCTCAGCTCAGGGAACACATCTAACATTGGAGAAAAAATGTTTTTCTCTGCCTAAATCCACTGCCTTCTTTCTTCCCGAGGTATGACCATGAAATATCCGAATAAACAAATGCACGTAAACCTCAGTGTCAGCAGCTATGTCCCAGGGAACCTGAGCTAAGACACTACGGCTCCTCAAACCATGCAACGCCCCCCACAACTACCCATAAACCCAATTCCAGGTGCTCCAGCCAGAAGTGAGACACCCTTCGCCAACAGCTCCACACACCCTTTGAGCCCACAAGGGACAGGTGCACACATCTTGATGCCCCGACTTGCGGCCATGTCTCTGCTGCAGAGCCCTACAGGCTTCCCTCCGATTTCCCCAATTTTCTACCTGTTCCCAAAGCACTCATGGGCAAACAAGGCTGAAAGACACAAGGACTTCTCAGTAAAGCCATCACAACAGGAATACACACAAAGTGCCACCTAAAGGACACTGGCCATTCAGGATGAAGGTTAAGAAGTCGGCCCTCCTGGGAGAACTGACCCGCAACTGGGGTTGTTATGAAGTCCAGTGACAAAGGCATTTGAGTATAGTGAGGAAATCTCCAAGACAGACGGTTCCCAGGGTTTTTATCTCCTGTTCTCCCCACTCACAGGTAATTACAAGATACCCTAGCTCATTGAGGGGGGCCTCCTACATGCCCCCTTAGGTTCCCAACATCTGCAGCCTTAGCACAGGGAAATCACTATTGCTGACTCTGTGTAGATGACCTGCCGGAAGGCAAAGCTCCTGTCCAAGGTGGTGACTGGTCCCTGGATGTGCACACCTGGAACACCTGGGGGCTACAGTAAAGCAGTGACAGAGCACACAAAACATGGGGACAACTCAGGACACTGCATGAGGACACCAGTTCTGTAGGGCTTTTTAGGACTGCCTACATCTTTTCCTCCCATCCTGGGAGGAAGAGAAACACGGTGCACCCTTCAACGAATGGAAAAGGGGAGACTCCAAATGATCAATGGAGAAAGGCATTTCTGATGAGGGGGGTTGATACAGGGGCAATAAACTCTGGTGAATGTGACAGAGACTGGCTGGAGGGGATGGTGGGGACCTCTCAGAACCTAGAACTGAAGGAGGACAAAGGGCCTGAGCCATGGTAACTTAAAGGCAAAAGGTTAAAACAGGAACTAAGATCTGACACAGAAAAGGCACCCCAGGAAGGACCCTGAGTCAGACCAAAAATGGAGCAAGCCAGATGACTGGCCAGAGACAACCCGGAAACTAACCCCACGACCATCAACCTGAGACTGAGAGCCACATGACAGAGCCGTCCTCCTGGGGTCCCTTACCCTGCTGCTCTTCACTCAGGCACCCCTTCCCAACAAAGTCTTTTGCTTTGTCAGTACGTGTGTCTCCTCGGACAATTCGTTTCCGAGTGTTAGACAAGGGCCCACTCTTGGGTCCTGGAAGGGGTCTTCCTTCCTGCATCAAAAGTATGAACGCTACACATGCACATTTTTACCAAGTGGGTTGAACACACTAAAATTAATCCAGAATTACAGTGGCCATTATGACTATCATTCCACCTCCCAACACTCGTTTTCCTTAAGACTAAATCTGAAGACTGCAGTTCTAAAATTAAACAAGACGAATGGTATATTTATTTTCATGGGTACCTGGAAGCTTCCAAACAGGAACAAAATTCTAAAATTGCCTCTTCGCGAAACACTTTCTGAACTGACCAAACCAACCAAAAAGCTAGAAATGAACAAAATAGCTTCTGAAGCCTTATGCTGTGAGTGTTTTCCTCCCCCAACTTGACAACTTGTGTGTTTTCTCAGAACCCTTTGTTTCAGACTCCACCATACAACAGTGGGAACCTTAGCAGGGCAGGAAGGATTCAGCACAGTAAACTCTTACACAGAGACCAGCAAGGCAGTTTTCCCACACTTTCCTTCAAGTCACTGTGGTCTCTGGTGAGACCCTCAGCTGGACCCGACAATCCCCTCCAGGTCACAGACCAGCCCTGATCCATCCCCACGCAGAGCAGAGTCCCCTCACCCTCAGCCCAGATCTCAGCCCTCAGGAATGGGGGACTCAGTCATGATGCTCAATGGTACATACAGATTAGAACATACAGGAGATCCTTAATATTATTTATTAAAGTTGGGCCCCACCCTGATAATACGAAAGAGGATCTCTGGTCAGGGGGCACACATGTATTTACAAAATGCCTCATCCATCTAACGTGAAGACTGCATTGAGCACCGACGGACAAACTGATAATGAAAATGTAGTCTATATATATAGAATGCAATATTGCTCAGAAATGTTGCCATTTGCAACAACACAGATGGCTCTAGAACGTACTACGCTAAGTGAAAAAAGTCAGACAAAAACAAGTACCACACGGTTTCACTTATATATGGCATTTAAAAAAAAAAGTGGAATACAATGAAGAGAGACTGGTAGAACAAACATATGATTTTGAGAAAGGGGTAAAGGGGTGAGATAAGAGGGGCATATTTCAGGGACTTCCCTGGTGGTCCAGTGGCTAAGACTCCATGCTTCCACTGCAGGGGGTTCGGTTTAGATCTCTGGTCAGGGAACTAAGATCCTACATGCCAGGCGGTATGGCCAAAAGAAAAAAAAAAAAGTTAAGAGGATCACATTTAAAACTGCACAATAGATAGGTCACAGTGATGTAATATACAGCATAAAGAATATGGTCAATAACGTCATAATAATTTTGTTTGGGGACAAGATGGCTACTAGACTCATTGTGGTGATCATTTCATAATGTATACAAATATTAAAACAGCATATAGTGCACCTGAAACATTATATTGTACATCACCTATATTCCAATTAAAAATAAAAAGAGAGGGAATTCCCTGGTGGTCCAGTGGTTAGGACTCGGCGCTTTCACTGCTGAGGGCCCGGGTTCAATACCCGGTTGGGGAACTAAGATCCCACAGGCCATGCAGTATGGCCAAAAAAAAACAAAAAAAAATTTTTTTTTAAATGAAAACAAACTCCACTGTGGAGAGATACCATATAAAACTAATGTATGCGGCAAAGCCAGGAACCAGGGCTCATACCTCACTTGGTATCAGAATATACATTTTTGAGAAAAAAACACACAAATATATGGCAAAGCTGATCCAAATTTTAAGCCTTCTGGAACATAATAGAATTCTTTCCAGAAATCTGACACATGTAATGAGTGTGATCAACTTTGTAAACAATACACAGCTTTGTGGTCATGGAAGTATTCATATAATATGGAAACGGTACAAGTGGGTCAAGGCTTTTCAGCAATTACCTCAGCATACGCCACGAAGAATTCATACTAGAAAGAAATGACAAACGTAATGGAGATAAATGTTCAAACAATGCTCTCAATGGACTTGACGCTAAGAAAGTTTACACTCAGGGGAACTAGGTTCATTACTTATGAAGATCAACCAAAAAAAAAAAAAGATTAAGAAGATCAACCAGGATCAGATAGGACTCGGTGCTTTCACTGCCATGGCCTGGGTTCAATCCCTGGTCAGGGAACTAAGATCCTGCAAGCAGCATGGAACAACAGGAAGAAAAAAAAAAAAGGCTACTTAAAAAAAATAATAAAACTAGAGACTGTAATACAGAGTGAAGTCAG
The DNA here is from genome assembly GCF_003676395.1 of Aethalodelphis obliquidens. Classification (NCBI taxonomy): domain Eukaryota; kingdom Metazoa; phylum Chordata; class Mammalia; order Artiodactyla; family Delphinidae; genus Aethalodelphis; species Aethalodelphis obliquidens. Next base: position 16,364,019 of record NW_020837987.1, on the reverse strand, counting down.
AAGGAGAAAAACAAATACCGTGTATTAACGCATATATGTGGAACCTAGAAAAATGGTACAGATGAACCGGTTTGCAGGACAGAGATAGAGACACAGATGTAGAGAACAAATGTATGGACACCAAGGGGGGAAAGTGACGGGGGGAGGGTGGTGGTGGTGTGATGAATTGGGAGATCGCGATTGATATGTATACACTAATATGTATAAAATGGACAACTAATAAGAACCTGCTGTATAAAAAAAAAAACTCACGAGATGGTGTCTATCAATGAAGCAAGGATACCTGTGGAAAAGTCTAATTATCTGCATATTATTATATGTTTTTATTCAATTATTTGAAGTTTCTTGAAAACGGTGTATTCTTATTAACGACCTATAACCTGAAGTTTGAAATCTGCTGTTATTCTTTCGTTACTCGCTATTCTTTTATCACCATGATGGTTTTAGGGAAGGGATGGGTAAGATGAAAGGACCTACTTCATTAGGTGGGATTTATTCATATCCAGATTACTGTGAAAAACTAGGACACTCACTTTAAGGTGCAATGTTATAAATAAACTTGACAGCATGGGGAGGGGCAGAGTATAGATATAAAACTATTATCTAAAATATAGTGCTTTTTGCGGTCATTGCCCCTTCTCTAGATTTGCTATGACTGAGGGCTATTGTTGATGATTATAGGAAAGGGTTACCCTACCAGATGATTGTGAAACACAGTACAACTGGACACTGAGAGAATGAAGTTTTCATATGAGTATCATGATGGCAGAAAAAATGGAGGGGAACAATGGTCTTCTGTCCTCTTAAAAGGGAATAGCTGTTGTATATCATTTATGAAATCATTAATGAAAATTATGAAATTAGTATTTCATAATTCATATGAAATATTATAACTTCATATGAATATGAATATTCATATGAATATTCATATAATATAATATAAATTATAATATTATAATTCATAATACTAATGAAAATTAGTATTATTTCTAGACACTGAAGACATGGTGTTACAGAAGATAGTTTAATGAAAGGAACTAGAGTAAAGCATGCTTGTGAGGGATTCAAAAATTAATGTAATCTTTCCTTTATAATCCTGAATGAGTCATAAGCTTTCTATTGGCCCCAGAGTATCCCACCTCTTTGGGGCACTTCATAATACGTCGTTAGGCTCTCTAGGTTGAGGGGCATCTAAACAATTTCTTTCCATGTTATATATAAAACGACATTCAACTTTGGAAATACATATTCATAATCTGCATTTGACTTATGAACTCCAAAGTGTATCCCTGATTATTTCTGGGACTACTATGAAAATACCAAGTCGGTGAAACTTCAGATTCAAGCTCCCTACAAACTGTCTCTCCCTACCTGAATATACACAAGATTATATTTTTACATGCCTTTTTTAGTGCTGAAGTTAGACCCATGGTTTGCATATCTACATGAAATGAAAATAGAAATATAGTAAGCATATGAAAACTATGAGGAAATAAAAGAACATTTCATAAATAAGGATTAAAAGGACACAATCTATCTTTTGTGTTGCAGTGCTCAGAGAAATAACCGGAAAAGATCAAGGTTCATGAGTTTCCTCTAAGAATGAACATACACAATGGGATTTATAAACTATAAATTTCACGTATGCACTCTCCAATATATTTGCTGGGGGTTTTTTTAGGATTTTTTAAAAGGGTATTTTTTTTAAAATACATTTATTTATTTATTTTTGACTGCGTTGGGTCTTCGTTGCTGCGTGCGGGCTTCTCATTGCGGTGGCTTCTCTTGTGGAGCATGCGCTCTAGGCATGCAGGCTTCAGTAGTTGTGGTGCACAGGCTTAGTAGTTGTGGCTCGCAGGCTTTAGAGCACAGGCTCAGTAGTTGGGGCGCACAGGATTAGTTGCTCTGCAGAACTGGGATCTTCCCGGACCAGGGCTTGAACCCATGTCCCCTGAACTGGCAGGCAAATTCTTACCCACTGCGCCACCAGGGAAGCCCTATTTGTTGTTAATTACTTTTGCTTTTTTTTTTTTTAATTAATGAATTTATTTATTTATTTTGGGCTGCGATGGGTCTTCATTGCTGCGTGGCTTTCTCTAGTCTCTGAGTGGGGGCTACTCTTTGTTGCGGTGCCCAGGCTTCTCATTGCGGTGGCTTCTCTTGTTGCAGAGCTCCGGCTCTAGGCACGCAGGCTTCAGTAGTTGAGGCTCGTGGGCTCTAGAGCACAGGCTCAGTGGTTGTGGCTCACGGGCTTAGTTACTCCGCGTCAGGTGGGATCTTCCCGGGCCAGGGCTCGAACCCATGTCCCCTGCATTGGCAGGCGGATTCTTAACCACTGCACCACCAGGGAAGTCCCTGCACTTTTGCTTTCTCTGCTGGAAAAAGATGGAACCCCACACAAAGTTTAGTTTGGAGGGCTTTCTGTGGAGACCAGGGTGGACCAAGTTGTTCCCAAAATGGCTAGAGAAAGCAGAGCACAGAATGGTGATGTTCTTGCGTTACGGTGGATACAAGACTGGGCTGTGGTGATGGTACTTGCTTGTGGTGTAAACCCACAAGTCCTGCCAAGGGATGGAGCGCTCAGGCTTTATTATCAGCCTGCCCTGATAACATGGGCAGAAGAAGAAGAGCTTGTACCGAGTCACAAGGTGTCTGTAGTCAGACCTCAAAAATGGAGTCAGACTCACAATGTTTTGGATTCATTTTGTACTTCTACCTTCCTGAACAGCAAGAGCATAAATCTATGTTGATTTAAGGCATTTAGTTTGTGGTAAGTTGTTACAGCAGAAATAGAAATTTTAAAGAAATGATGTATATGGAAAATCAAAAGAATCTACAGGGCTTCCCTGGTGGTGCAGTGGTTGAGAGTCCGCCTGCCAATGCAGGGGAACGGGTTCGTGCCCCGGTCCGGGAAGATCCCACATGCCGTGGAGTGGCTGGGCCCGTGAGCCATGGCCGCTGAGCTTGCGCGTCCGGAGCCTGTGCTCCGCAACGGGAGAGGCCACAACAGTGAGAGGCCCACGTACAGCAAAAAAAAAAAAAAAAAAAGATCTACAGAAATTTCTAGAAAGCGTATACGATGCAAGGTGTCAGGATACAAGTACACCATGCAAAAATTTATTGAAATTTTATATAGTAGCAATTTACAAATGAATACTGAAATTAAAAATGTAGTATCTTCTTTAAATGCTCAGAAAAGTAAAACTAGAAGAAAAATGTGTAAATCTAACAAAACATGGACTTTTATATGAAAAACTACAGTGGTCTGAAAGAAATCAAAGATGACATTTAATTTAAGTCATTTTGGAGAAACACACCACAGTGAATTGCTAGAGAAACACAGCATATTCATTGAAGGTAAGACACAACATAGAAATGATGACAAATCACCTCAAATTGACATACAGGTTTAATGCATTTCTCCACAAAATTTTTGAAGATACAAACAAGATTTTTCTAAAATAAATATGGAAGGCAAAAGAAATAGAAGAGCTGATATATCTGAAAAATACTCTGTGGGCAAAAAATATATCTGAAGTGGTTGCAATCACTCCACACAATAACAAGATTTATAATACAGTGACAGTAATCAAGACTGTGTGGGATTTGTCGAGTGACAGACACACAGACCAACAGAACAGAATGAGGAAACCAGAAACAGCCCTACAGGAGTACAGCGTACCCTTGAACAACACGGGTTTAAGCTGTGTGGATTCACTTATAAGTGCATGTTTCCAAAAACACACTATCACAGTACTACAAGGTCACAACTCGGTTGAATCCAAGGATGCAGAACCACAGATATGGAGGGCCAATACTAAGTTACACGTGGATTTTTGACCACTCGGGACTCAACACCTCTAACTCACTGCACTGTTCAAGGGCCACTCTACTTCCGACAGATTTTTTACTAAGGTACCAAGGCAATTCAATAAACGAAGGATTTTCAAAAACTGGTAGTAATCAATAACATGTTCACAATGGGGGAAAAAACTCCATTTAAACTTCACACGTGTACAAATATTAGCTCAAAGGTAATCACTGGTTTAAAGGTAAAATTATAAAACTAAACAAAAAGACATTTAGTAAAAACACTGCAGAATAAAATTTTGATACCCTATGGATAACTGCTCTTCTAAAAAATTGCTTACATATATTATCTGGTAAACATTTCCAAACATTAATTTTTTTACTGAAGTATAGTTGATTTAAAACATTCTGTTAGTTTCTGCTGTACAGCAAAGTGACTTAGTTATACACATATATACACTCTTTTTAATATTCTTTTCCATTATGGTTTATTCCAGGAGACTGAATATAATTCCTTGTCCAAACATTAATTTTTATTAACCTAGGGTAAAAACACCTTGGGCAATTGATTTAAACAGTGTTTTACAAGCATTTTCAAAAACCATATTGCACAATGGAACATACGTGTGCCTCAGGTAAAGAAATGTAATAAATTATTAGCATGAAGAAAACTGTATTGTTTCCTAATCAAGAAATCAGGAGTTTCAAGAGTAAACATTCGGGGCTTCCCTGGTGGCGCAGTTGTTGAGAGTCCGCCTGCCGATGCAGGGGACACAGGTTCGTGCCCCGGTCCGGGAAGATCCCACATGCCCTGGAGCGGCTGGGCCCATGGGCCATGGCCGCTGAGCCTGCGCATCCGGAGCCTGTGCTCCGCAACGGAAGAGGCCACAACAGTGAGAGGCCCGCGTACCGCAAAAAAAAAAAAAAGAGTAAACATTCGCTGTTTTGTTAAACAGTCTGAATCCATTTTATGACGTTGGACTACTGACAGCTTTAGGCAGCAGGACAACCTCTTCCTATTCTGCCTATGTGGGCAAACTAATTAAAAAAAAAAAACAAAAAACCTGAGGACTCCCTCCTTTGATACAAACTGAAAGTTCAAATCTCATCAAGTGATCTCCTTAACACACGAAGCCATTGACCATTCCCTGTTCTCTTCAACCATTTTTTGAACACCTTGGAAGTCTCCACCCTTCCCATAGAAAGCTGAATTATATAACAAACATTCTCATAACACTTCCATATAAATATCAGTCTCAATAACAAAACCAAATTCTGTGTGGGGTTCCACCCTATTCCACTGAATGGTCACAAGTGCAAACCAGCATCAACAAAAACATGTCTTAAGGGTGAATACATGAAATTTCTAGTTTATCCACCAAACAAAAATGTCCCCATTGTATGTGGTTCATTTTGAAGAGAAGACTCATGAACGTAGAGCCCTAAAAATTATTTCACTGAGCACAATAAAGGAAAAATGTGATATTACATGATCTTTTAATTTTTCTATTTTGCATATGCTTACTATTTTCCTAGTTTCTCTCCATCTAAATCAAGGTGCATACCATGACGTTTATTTAGACACATAAAAGAACAAGAAAAAATACATTCATATACTGCATACTCAAGAATGGGGAGCAGGTATTAAGGAGTGTTTTAAAAACTAGCATTCCCAAGGTAGGGTAATGCTGTAATGTTCTGTTCAGTACGTACTGTCTGATGATTAGTAGGATGTGAGCCCCAAGTGAAGGTTTTCCACATTCACACATTCATGAGGTAATCTCCAGAATGAATTCTTTGGTGAATACATTCCTTGTCAAAAGGCCAGGCCACAATAATTACAATTATTGGTTTCAATCAGGAATGAAATTTCTAATAAAGCCTAAGATGGGGACACCTGCTAAAAGCCTCGTCACATCACTACATTATTAAAGTCTCTCACCAATATGGATTGCCTGATGGCATTAAGTCAGGCTTGAAAGCACACTAAAGAATTTGACATGCTCATTACATGTGTAAGACTGCTGACCATTATGAATTCTCCGAAGACTTGGAAGGGCTGAACTCTGACGAAAGACCTTGCCACACTCATTGCATTGGTAAGCCTTCTCACCATTATGAATTCTCTGATGACGTACAAGGTTTGCATTTTGACTAAACACTTTGCCACAATCATTACTCTTGTAATTTGCTCTGTTATGTATTTTCCAATGAATTTGAAGTTGGGGTTTTTGACTAAAGACCTTGGCACACGCATTACATTTGTAAGGTTTCTCTGCAATATGAATTTCTTGATGCCTTGTAAGGGTTGTCTTCTCACAAAAGACCCTGCCACACTCATGACATCTGTAAGGTTTCTCTCCAGTAAGAATTCTCTGAAGTGCAAGGACTGCATTTCCATTAAAGACTCTGCCACACACATCACATTTATATGGTTTGGATCCTGTACGGATTATCTGATGATGCCAGAGAGTTAAGCCATGATGAAAAGTTTTGCCACACACATTACGTGTGTAAGGTTTCTCTTCAGTATGAATTCTCCGATGAATTGCAAGGTATGAATTTTAACCAAAGACCTTGCCGCATACATCACAATTATGTAATTTCTCTCCTGTACGGATTATCTGATGCCTACTGAGGTATGAGCCCTGATGAGGGGTTTTAGCCACACTCATTACATTTGTAAGATTACTATTATGAACTGTTGGATGACTTGCAAGGTTTGTGTTTTGACTAAAGACTGGGACACACTCATTACATTTTTAAGGTTTCTCTCCAGTATGAATTTCCTGATGAAGTCCAAGGACTGCATTTTGATGAAAGACTGTCACATACGTCATATTTATATGGTTTTGCTACTCGATGGATTATGTCATGCCTACTGATGCCTGCGGAAGAAAGAAAGATTTTCCCACAGACACTACGTTCTCCACAGTATGAATTCTCTGATGAGTTACAAGGTCTGGATTTTGACTAAAGACCTTGGCGCACACATCACATTTATGTAATTTCTCTGCTGTATGGATTATCCGATGTCGAGTGAGGGTTGAGCTCTGATTAAAGGTTTTACCACAGTCATTACACTTGTAAGGTTTCTCTCCAGTATGAATTCTCTGATGAACTGAAAGCTTTCTTTTCTGACTAAAGACCTTGCCACACTCGTTACATTCATAAGGTTTCTCTCCAGTATGAACTCTTTGATGAATTACAAGGTCTGAATTTTGACTAAAGACCTTGTCACATACATCACATTTATGTAATTTCTCTCCTGTATGGATTATCCGATGTCGAGTGAGGATTGAGCTCTGATTAAAGGTTTTACCACACTCATTACATTTGTAAGGTTTCTCTCCAGTATGAATTCTCTGATGAACTGAAAGCTTTCCTTTTGTACTAAAGACCTTGCCACACTCATTACATTTGTAAGGTTTCTCTCCAGTATGAATTCTTTGATGAATTACAAGATCTGAATTTCGGCTAAAGACCTTGTCACATACATCACATTTATGTAATTTCTCTCCTATATGGATTCTCTGATGACTCCTGAGATTTGAGCCCTGATGAAACGTTTTGCCATACTCATTGTAAGGTATTTCCCTGTGTGGGCTCTGGTCTTGTGTCAGTATTGAAGGATGCATAAAATATATATTAGAAATGTTGGTTTGGACAGGAGGAGAAATTCCTTCAACTGGCGAAAATGAGGAAATACTGCTGATACTCTTCTTAGCTTTACTAAAATCATCAATTTTCTGTTTACTTTTAAACATATGCAGTTCATCCTGAAGGCTTAACACAAGTCTCTTTCCAATATGGTTGTTTCCCACATCCCTTCCACCATGTTGACTTCTTCTATCAGTGACATTTTGGTTATGGGATGTAGGGATATTTCTGTAATTCCTTTCATCATGTCTCCACTGAAATCCAAAGTCAAACATATTCTCCTGTATTTCCGAGAGGTAAAAAGGTTCCTGGATTTCATGTCTTCCCAAAATCACTGTTTGGAATACTCCTCCTCTATCAATGTTTGATTTTAGCTGTAATTTCCTTACCACGTGTATATGAGAAATATCTACAAGATATAAAGAACCATACATTTCCTATTCATTACACTGCATGAATAAATGTTTCACATTGAATATGTGATATTAAACAAAAGTAACACTTTTATCAAACAGAGTTACGAAATTTTTCAACCATGGTGTTAAATTTTTGAAGAACAGTAAAGAATAGGATTCTTCACTACAGAAAGAGTGATTACACCTAATTCAAATTAAGTTCAGCGTAGCATCGTTTCAACCACTGTGACAAAAACATTCAAATGGAAAAACTTACATTAGCTCTCAAAAAAGGGTATTTTCCACGGTGACCACAAAGCACATACCAACTAACAGTAAACACACAAATACCATAAGTTTAAAAAGGAAATCTTAAGGGAGATGCAAGAAGTGAGCTATGTAACTAATACTATTATTCAAGCATCCCTGCTGGAAATGGTTTCTGAGTCATCACAGCTGCACATATTGATTTAGGTCATCTACTGAAAAAGTTTTTCAATGGATAAAAGGGAACCATTTTTACAGTGTGAGCAATGAGGAAGGTGGAGGGATGGATGATGAAGTGCTGCAGAAACTGGGGAGATCAAGAGAACAACTTAAATACATGACCAACGACAGTGATTCTATCCACATCAAGAGACAATGTAAATGGACTTCCCTGGCGGTCCAGTGGTTAAGACTATGTGCTTCCAAAGCAGGGGGTGCAGGTTCCATCTCAGGTCAGGGAACTAAGATCCCACATGCTACGGGGTGTGGCAATAAATAGATAGATAGATAGATAGATAAATAAATAATACAATACAATACAAAAAGAGAGACAGAGAGAGACCATGTAAAGAAAGACCAGGACTGATAACAGGACTGAGTGGAGGAGAGGGAATAATAAACCTGGGGTATCATAGCTTGTGATTGCATATATGTGTGAATAAAACTGTATGAGGCAACTAAAAATAATGTGGTTAAAAGAAAAGAAGAGGGGCTTCCCTGGTGGCGCAGGGGTTGGGAGTCCGCCTGCCGATGCAGGGGACGCGGGTTTGTGCCCCAGTCCGGGAAGATCCCACATGCAGTGGAGCAGCTGGGCCCGTGAGCCATGGCCGCTGAGCCTGCGCGTCCGGAGCCTGTGCTCCGCAACGGGAGAGGCCACAACAGTGAGAGGCCCGCGTACCGCAAAAAAAAAAAAAGAAGAAGAAAAGAAGAGGACTTCCCTGGTGGTGCAGTGGTTAAGAATCCACCTGCCAATTGAGGGGACACGGGTTCGAGCCCTGGTCCAGGAAGATCCTGCATGCTGCGAACCAACTAAGCCCGTGTGCCACAACTACTGAGACTGTGCTCTAGAGCCCGTGAGCCCCAGCTACTGAGCCCACATGACACAACTACTGAAGCCCACATGCCTAGAGCCCATGCTCCTCAACAAGAGAAGCCACTGCAATGAGAGAAAGCCCGCACGCTGCAATGAAGACCCAATGCAGCCAAAACTAACTAAATAAATAAATTTACAAAAAGAAAAAAATTAAACTAAATTTTAAAAATTAATTAAGGAAAAAAAAGAGAAAAGAATTGGCCCAGCAAGTAACACAATACTATTCCTTGTTTTTTGGCCATGCCATGCAGCTTGCTGGATTCTTAGTTTCCCAAAAAGGGATCAAACCTGAGCCCACAGCAGTGAAAAGAGCTGAGACCTAACCACTGGACCACCAGGGATTTCCCAGTACGATTCCATTTATAACTGTGGAAATCATACTCTGGGTATGGGGCCAAAACAAAAGGGATGTAAAAAGAGAGAGAATGGGACACTGAAGCAATATAGCAGGTTTACATTTATTACATTATTTGCTACATAAGGTATCAAATTGAATATTCCATAGGCCCCATTTCTATGCATATAATCACAAAGTACATACATAATATCCCAGGAGATGTGAAAGAATGTTTTAGCCGAAACCTAAAGGAAAAACTACAATAAGGCCATCAAAAAGAGAGTTTCTTCCATATAAAAACATACAGATACAAAGAAACTGAAAAGTATAAAAGCTCCCCAGAATACTGTAAAAAGAACAAAACTATAATATAATGCAGCAATTACATTATTGGGAATATATCAAACAAAATGAAATCACTGTCTTAAAAGATACCTACACTTTGGGCTTCCCTGGTGCCGCAGTGGTTAAGAATCCGCCTGCCAATGCCCGAAAAACGGGTTCAAGCCCTGGTCTGGGAAGATCCCATATGCCGTGGAGCAACTAAGCCCATGCGCCGCAACTACCGAGCCTGCACTCTACAGCCCACCAGCCACAACTACTGAAGCCTGCGCACCTAGAAACCGTGCTCCGCAACAAGAGAAGCCACCGCAATGAGAAGCCCGCACACCACAAGGAAGAGTAGCCCCCGCTCGCCACAACTAGAGAAAGCCCACGTGCAGCAACAAAGACCCAATGCAGCCAAAAATAAATAAATTAAATAAATAAATTTATTTAAAAAAAAAAAAGATACCTGCACTCCCACATTCATAACAGCAGTAATCACAATTGCCCAGGCATTGAAACAACCTAACTGTCCAACGGATGGGGGACAAATCTGGGAGATACACAGAATGCAATTTCATTTATACATAAAGAAGAAAAAAATCCTACTATTTTTAACAGCACAGATGGACAATGAGGATATATACTCAGTAAAATTATTCAGAGAAAGAATAAAACTGAATGATCCCATTTATGTGCAAAATATATTTTTTAAAAAAGAGGCATGCTGGGACTTCCCTGGTGGTCCAGTGGTTAAGAATTCGCCTTCCATTGCAAGGGACGCAGGTTCGCTCCCTGGTCGGGGAACTAAGATCTCACATGCCAAAAGGCAAATAAGCCCAAGTGCTGCCTCAACTGAGCCCGCGAGCTCTGGAGCCCGCCCGTCACAACTAGAGAAGCCTGAGCGCCACAATGAAGACCCAGTGCAGCCAACAAAAAAATAAATACATAAATAAAAATAAAGTAAAATTAAAAAAAGAGGCATACTAAGAGCAACTTAAAGTAGAACAGCTGTTACCAAACTCCGGTAGCAGAATGTGGAGATATTAGTCAAAGGAGTAAATGGCTGAGGTAGCAAAACAAGCAGACAGGGCTTGAGACAGCTCCTTGCAGGTTCTGAGGTGCCAGATGGAATGAAAGAGCAGCCAGTGTTTTCCCATCTTCTGATTAGGTCTTCAAAGAACACAAGATGGGGGTGGAACCCAGAAAGGCTCAGGGGCTGGAGTCTGGAGGCATCAGCTCTGATCTATAGAGACTGAGAACTGAGCATCCAAGGGAATCAAGTCCAAAAGGAGAGCTGAGGGAGCAACAGACCCCTTTAAAACAACCCTGTTGGGGCTTCTCTGGTGGCGCAGGGGACACGGGTTCATGCCCCGGTCCGGGAGAATCCCACATGCTGCAGAGCGGCTGGGCCCGTGAGCCATGGCCGCTGAGCCTGCGCGTCCGGAGCCTGTGCTACGCAATGGGAGAGGCCACAACAGTGAGAGGCCCGCGTACCGCAAAAAAACAAAACGAAACAAAAAACGCTGTTCACGCTCCTCAAAATCAAGCAGCAACAAGTTCACGGGGCCACATAGCCGAGGGCAGCAGATCATGATAAAGACTGCCTTTGTCTTTGGTGGAACTCCCGCACCACTGGAGGGGGAAAGAATACATTTTACATGTTGAGGGACCGAGTGATAACTAAGGAAGAAGAAAAATTTCCTCTCAGACTTGACAACGAATAGATTTCTGTTTTCGCAAACAACTCTCCCATTTGGTAGAGTTTCCCAAACACTACTAATGCTGCGGTGGGTCTGGAAACATATTTCACAAACTCATCCACCGCTTGCCTCCTTCTCAATGCAGAGGGAACGATGAAATATGCAGACATCTAACTCTTTTCCAGTAGGTACTGAATCAAAAGCACAGAGGTAGAGCACAGGGAATGAAATATTTTAAAAGTTTCCGCTTGGGCATTAGACACACTTAATCACTTAAAAAACTCCTGGTGTACCACAAAGTGGCCAGATCATCTGAAGAAAGGGCATGTTTAAACTCCTGATGCTAAGTCAAGAAGCTTTTCATGCCTCAGTCAACGTGGCTTTGAGCTCAGTTAAGCAAGGCAGGGGATTCCAAAAGGCAAACCAGGGAACATGCAAAGATACCCTCCTGACTTTTGGAGGTAAGTTATCCTCACCCACAGAGATCAGGTTCCTGTAGGTCTCCAACATCACATCCCTGTACAAGGCCCTCTGAGCAGGGTCCAGGCATTCCCACTCTTCTGGAGAGAATTCGATGGCCACATCATTCAATGTCAACTGTCCCTTAAATAAAAAAACATTTCACCAAGAGGACGTGAGGAGAGTTCTTATTTCCATACAAAATGAGTAGAGGTAAAAGATCAATTAGGTTGAAGTACGTATTCTGACAGATCCATGGAAAGGTATTTGAAGCTAACTGGGTGTGTATTTTGATTTCTTATGCTTTGTCATAGAGATTACAATATCCTTCAAATCGATTTACCCTTCTCATTCTTGTGGGCAATACATAAAATATATGCAAATAAAAATTCAACACCGTGTTGTCCATGTGGAAGTGTTAGATATTACGTTCTATACACTGAGGGATAATCATCCTTCTGGAGGTGGAGGAACATGAGTGGTGTCTTCAGAGACGACAGAGTCCACAGTGGCTCTATAAAGAAAGCTCAAGACCTCCAATTATGATGATGATAACAGCAGCAAAGAGGAACATTATGGGCTTCCCTGGTGGCGCAGTGGTTGGGAGTCCACCTGCCGATGCAGGGGACGCGGGTTCGTGCCCCAGTCTGGGAAGATCCCATATGCCGCGGAGCGGCTGGGCCCGTGAGCCATGGCCGCTGAGCCTGCGTGTCCGGAGCCTGTGCTCCGCGGCGGGAGAGGCCACAGCAGTGAGAGGCCTGCGTACAGCAAAAGAAAAAAAAAAAAAAGAGGAACATTATATGAACACTTCCTATATGCTATGCATTACTCTAAATGTTTTACTCTAAATGTTGTTAGCAACATCAACGCTCATTAAAGAAAGATCTTTTCCCAACTTACAGAGGAGAAAACTGTGTCAGAGACACTGAAAAACTCGACTGAGTTCAGCAATCTAAGGAATCATACACTAAGCACATGAACTTGGTTGGGCTACACCATGGTTGGGCTCTGGAACTGAAGCTTAAAAATCAAAGAGTTAAGTAACACATAGAACATTAAAATTTCATTGACAGACGATTACCTGAGAAAACTTTAAAGAAGTTCAAGGTAAACAACATGGAACAGCCTAAAAGTTCATTATATACGTGTACACGTACACATACACACAAAATGTTAGTAATCTTATTACTAACTAATAATGTAGAAAAAATTCAAGGCCAGGGAATATATTAAAGATATAATATGAATTGCAAAAAGATATCTATAGATTTAAAATCATGATGTCTTTTATCTAAACCATGGACTTGCACATCCATGCACATATGCACACATGTCAACGATAAATTAACTGAAACGAGAGTGGTCTCCTGACAGATTTTCAGACTATTTTTTCATTATCATATTTATTCACGTGTATTTCAGGATATTTCTTATAGAAATGAAAATGTACAAACTGTATTAAACTGAGTTTCTCAACATGATTCTATAGTAGGCTACTAAAAAAGAAAATAATACAGACATTAAAAAAAAACTTTAAGAATACTTTAACTCCAATTTCAATAACTATATTCAAAAATATAAATCTGTCCTTTTGAATTTATACAGATAGGCATTAACAAAAGCCAAAAAGGGTTTCTCTGTTTTTCCACTAATAAAACATTGATTCAAAATTAGAAAAAAAATTTTTTAAATTAGAAAAGTTATTACTACTATACATTATTTTAACAGATTAAGAATAAAATTGTCACAATGGTAAAGTAAAAAGTTTCTTGGAGAATTATAAAACATAACAAAAAAGAATATGGAAAAAATATATTGTTATTAAGAAAGAACATTTCACCAATGTCATGATCAGAAGGAAAGGGTCGATGCATTCCCTCTGACGTTACAGTGGAGTGAAGGGGGCTGGCCAGGTCTCCTGCCTTTCACCACTGTACAGTGTGCCTGAGCAGGGACCACTAGAGGAAGTAAGAGGAGGAAAACAGAGAGCTAGAGTGAAAGACAAATCTAAGGACAGGAAAGGCAAACAGCAAAAGGAAGGAAAAAGACATTCTATCCCACAGACAGCAAAAGTAAACAGAAAAACTGACAGAAGAGACGAAGGACATTACGTAATCATAAAAGGGTCAATTCTCCAAGAAGATATAACAATTATAAACACGTACTGAGGGAAGGCACTAGGTAAGGATGAAGGCATAGGTGTCAGGAACAACACCTCAGAGTCAGAGAGGATTAGCGTGTCCAAAGAAGGGAATTTCAGGATGGATACACTGAAGAATCAACTGAGAACATGACTTCACCTGAGAAAGAGCCATTTCTTACTCCTTCTCTCTCCTCTTCCTCCTCTTCAGGGCTTCTTCCTCAGACCATGTGAGGCTTTAGAGGTCGATCTTCAAAGTTGGAAACAGGCTGTTTAATGCTTAGAATCAACACACCCCCTTCCTGAGTCACCACCACACACACAGGGAAGCCCTCAGCATGGGGAACAGACGGTCCTCTGCTGCCCACTGTCCCAGGAGGGGCTCAGGACAGTAATTCCCACACAGAGACCAACCAGTGAGTTTTCCCACCCTTTCCTTCAGATCAGGCTCCCCTCCAGGTGAGGCCCTCACGTACCCAGCAGCAGCGAGCACCTCAGCTGGACCCGACGATCCCCTGCAGGTCACAGACCAGCCCTGATCCATCCCCACACAGAGCAGAGCCCTCACCCTCAGCCCAGATCTCAGCCCTCAGGAACAGGGGGACTCAGAGTCCTGATGTTCAGTGACGGATCCAGATTGGAACATCCTGGGGAACCTTAAGTATTATTCATGTTGGGCCCCATCCCAGCTCCTTTAAAAGGCATCTCTGGTCAGGGGGTATAAAACATATGAAGATGCCTTACTCAAATCAATGTGAAGCCTGGGCTGAGCACCACCTAGAGGAGGTGAGCCCAGCACACCTCACGCTTTCTTTTTCTTTTCAAGCACTACTGAGGTATAACTGATGAATAAAAATGGTGTACATATAGGCTGTACAACGTGGTTATTTGGCAGATGTACACGATGTACAATAATTATCAGCATCAAGTAATTTACACTTCCATTAACTCACAGTTACCATTTTGTGCCTGTGTAGTGAGAACACTAAAATTTTACTCCCTCAACAATTCTCCAGTATATAGTAACACACTATGATCAACTATAGTCAGCATGGTACACACAGATCCCCAGAACCTACTCATTCTACAAATGACAGTTTCTAACCCTTGGGCAACATCGCCCCATTTTCTCCACCACCCAGCCCCTGGTAACAACCTTTCTACTCTAGAGCTCTATGAGTTTTACATTTCTAGTTTCCACACAGAATTTACCTTTTTCTGTCAGGCTTATTTCAGTGAGCATATTCATTCTAGGTTCATTCATTTTGTCACAAATGATAGGCTCCTTCATTTTTATGGCTGAATTTTGTGTGTGTGTATATACATACATACATAGATATATATTTATATATAAAATCTCTTCATTATTCATTCGTCAACATTATGGTTCTTTCTACAACTTGGCTGTTGCGAATAATGCATTAATGCTCATTGGCGGCAGACATTTCACTCAATATACTGATTTCATTTCCTTTGGATATCGAGCCAGAGATGGGTTTGACAGATTGTGTCTGTTCTACATTAAATTTACTGAGAAACCACCATACTGTTTTCCATAATAGCCATATCATTTACATTCCCATCAACAGGGCATTAAGTGTGCTCTGTTCTCTGTATTGGGCCTGTGTGTGTATATGTGTGTGTCTGTGTGTTGAGACAGATAAAGAGAGGATAGTACAGAAACAAGCATGAGCCTGGCAGCAAGAAAGTTAACAGTTATTTCTTCCCAAGGATGAGCCTCTAGACTTTAGATCGCTGTGGCGTTGGGGCCCTTTGATTCTTGAAACAATCTTTCCAAACATGACAGGACTTTATGGTCCGTGCTAGACACATACCTAGCAGAAGCTCCCTGCTCAAAATATTCTGCCATCTGACATAGAACTCATAATTTCCCATATGGACACAAATAAACTAACAAACTCTTATGGGGTCCAACACAGTCTCCAGACCCTCTCTTAGTGATCCTCATATAAAATACCAAATAACAAACCAAGCTCTTCAAAACTCATGCATCAGGAAAAAACACAGATGGAGACACCCAAGGATCAGTGGACCCAAAACCCCATACTTTCATTTACAATGATTCCAGCACAAACACTGTCGTCTCCAAAACCTACCAATTAAAAAGATGTCTCCAATGATACACATGCCTCAGTGAGACCCCAACATGCCCAATGAAGTGCTCTCTTTTGTATCTTTCATAGTGCATCTGAAATATTCTTCACTCACAACCCAAAATGCTCAAAAATAGCAAAGGTAATGCGAAAAATGATCTCTGAGACTTTCCCTGTATTACTTGGAGGTTTACACGACGATTCTTGCCCTCCCAAAAAAGCCAACACAAGTCACTGCTTAGAGTGGATTCTACAGGGCACCCTGTAGATCCATTCCTGCGGTACCACGGCAGCCACCCTCCTGTACCCAGAGCTCCCTATGGGTATATCTCAGGCCACAGCTCTAACAATACTGGGGGAAAATGGTTCTCTCTTTCTAAATCCACTGTCTTCATTCCTCCTCAGGAATGAAGGTGTGACCCAATGTAACCAATACATGCAAGCCTCAGTCTCAGCATCTATGTTACAGGGAAGCTGAGCTAGGCGCCTACGGCACCTCAAACCCACAACCACCCATAAACCCGTGTCCTGATGCTCCAGACAGAATTAAGACATCCCTTGCCAACACTTCCCCACATCCCTTGATTCCACAAGGGACAGGTGCACACATTCACTGGGCTCAACTTGATGCCCACACCTGCGGCCATATCCCTCGTGCAGACCCATACAGGCTCTGCTTCACTTCCCCGACTTCTCTATCTCTCCTCCAGGCGAACAAGAGGAAACGTGACTTCTCTATCTCTCCTCCAGGCGAACAAGAGGAAACGTGATAAAGGGCACAAAGACCTCTCAGCAAAGATATTGCAACAAGAACACAGAAGCTCCCGCCCAAAGGACTCTGGGCGTTCAGTATGAAGGTCAAAAAGCTGGCCCTCTGGAGAATACTTGCTAGCAACTAGGGACGTTACGGAGTCCAGTTACACAGGCATTTGAGTTCAGTGAGACAGTTACAAAGAGAGAGCATCCCTAAGTTTCTTGTCTCCTGTTCTCCCTACTCACATCGAATTGGAAAATACAGTCCCTATTTAGGGCACTCTCCTTCATATCCCCTTAGGTTCTGGACCTTCTGCCCCCCCCTTAGCACAGTGAAATCACTACCGCTGACTCTGAGCAAGTGAACTGCTGGAAGGCAAAGCACCTGTCAAGGTGGCGACTGGTCCCTGGATGTGCACACCTGGAACACCTGTAGCTACAGCAGAGCAGTAACGCAGCAGAATAAACGTGAGGACACCTGACACCACTGCAGGAGGAAACCAGTTGTACAGGGCTTCTTAGGCCTCCCTACATCTTTTTGCTCTGGAGTAATTAAGTAGGCACACAAGGTAAAGATCAATAAGCGCTGAAATACCCAGAACAAATATGGGAACCACCCTCATCACCTACCCTGTTACCTTCGTATTCCCTGAGGAGTACTCAGCCCAATGGAAATTCCTAGCATCTGAAAACATCCCACGAGTGAGGCGTTGCAGTGACCCTGGGAAAAAGATGAATACTGTGTCCTTCGGTGGAGGTTAAGGACAAGAGACTCAAAATAATCAATGGAGAAGTGCGTTTCTGTTGAGGGTGACTGATATTGAGGCAATAAAATCTGGTTAATGTCGCAGAGATTGTCAGGGGGTGGATGGGGAGCCATCTCTGAACTAAGACCTGAAGGAGGGTGTATGGCCAGAATCATGCTGATTTAAAAGAAAAAGGTAAGAGGAGCAACTAAGATCTGAAACATGAAAGGTATTGGTGTGAGAGAGAAAAGGTAATGTGACCAGGACAGAGTGAACCATGAGAACAGGGTCAGCTCCCAGGATGAGGCTGGAGACGCCGGCTGGGCCCTGAGGATGATACAGGTCTGTGTAGCTACAGGAAGGAAACTGGATTTTGTCCCGAGGACAAATAAAACCCTAGCATTTTTGCTTTTCATTCTGGGATGACTGGGAACCGTGAAAAATTCTAAATAACACAGGACACTCTCACTAGAAAGAATTCCCACACACAAACACACAATTTGGCCAAACACTTCAGGAGTCAATATTCCTCAGACTCACAGTTTCTGAGTCTAGCCTCTCATCTCCATATTACAGGTGGGCTCCCTGAGGAAGCCCAGAGGGGAGACATGTCTGAGGAAGCCCAGGTTGAATCCAGAGAATCAGGTAGAACTAAAGTCTGAAATGGGATCCTGAAGGGCCAGTGGGCAGACTTTGTCCTCATCGCCTGTCGAATTTAAAACACCAGGACCAACCGTCACGTTCCTGACCAAAGGAAGCTTCTCTTTCAAGGTCTGATCAATTCAATTGAGTATTCAATTCTTCTTTCCAGAAGATCTCAGGAAAATATTTAAACATGCAGATTTGCAAAAATACAGCTACTGGTGAAGAAAACATTGTAAGGGGTCAGCTGAAAAATAAACTGTGAACTAACTTTTTCATCATGAATAGATGGCTCTGTTGGAGGAAGGTTCCAAGTCAATCCAACCCATCCTTCATCATTTGAAGGATGAACACTAAAGAGGGACCTGAGTGAAACATCTTCCTGTCACCTCACAGCTATTTTAACACACCAAATAAAAGAGAAAAAAGACAAATATTAGACTAACTGGTTAAATTAGGTTTTGACTGTTAATGTAAAAGACCAATGACCTCTTTACCAAATACTCATCAAAATAGTCTAAAATTATTTACTAGTTATCAAAGAAGTTTTCCAATACATAAGATGAAAAGGAAAAGCACTCAGGCCTCATAGAAACCTGAATCAATAAAAAGAAATAATTTGTGAATTATTTTTAATCTAAAAATGCTGGTGTCGAAGTCTTTCAAAAATTGAGGATTTACCTTATTTAGAAAAGAATGACATGAGTAGACTACCTAAGGGAACCAAACTTATTCCAGAAGTTAATAATTACCCACAGGAAAGTAGAAATTGAATGCACTAAGATTTATTCCAAGCTACACAAAGAATTAAATGTAAAGAAACCAGAAAGAAAGAAAGAAAATTCATTACAGAAACCAAAACTTTTAATGTTCCTTTAAAGAGGCACCATGTGGTGACAAAGCTAGTCATTTCTTGTGCCACTAGTCTCTCTCCTCTCCTCTACCTCATGCCAGGAAAATGGAAGGGGGTGACCCACAACTGTCTGAGTCAAGTCACTGTGCCTTGGCCGAACAGGAACTGCAAATGGAAGTTATCTTCTCTTACAAATACTTACAAAATACACAAACCTTTCACTTCTTGCACTTCCCATCCTCATCTGTCTAATTGAAGCAAATAAATTTTAATTCATTAGATTCTAAAGCTACAAATCAACATTATCACAACATAATCATCCGTATCCAAACAACTCACCACCCATCTGGACCCAGTTTCTCACCTCTACCTGCACCACTATGTGTTTCCACTTCACTCTGTTTAGCTGTCTCCTATTTCACCTGTCTTTTTGTTCCCCTCTACACGCCTGCTGTTTCTCCCCTCCTAGTTCTCCCTCACCCTTGTCCTGCGACTTCTTGCTGCTTTCTCCCCAACCTTTATGATTGTCCTAAATATCCATGTATGTCTCCATCTTTTTCCCAAACTCAGCTCCCTCTCCGATCTCCAGATTACATCCTTTCTGTAACTGCTACAATGCCTTAGTCTGCACTCTCTGGCACCCCAGGTGGCTATGCCTCCTTCCTGCTTTCTCTCTCCTGCTCTTCTAGTCACTAGTTTTCCTCTCTTTCTCTCCCAGCACCACGGTTCTCTGAAGGGCACGGTTGCAACTCTTTCGCTCTCCGCCCACTCCCTGTGTGAAGTGCCTCCCTCCTACCGGTGATACAAGGCCCCTCCCTATGTTACTATCCCATCGGTTCTCTCTCATTCTTTCCTCCTTCTCAGTTTTTCTGCTTCTCTCCCAGTCGCTCGGTCTCTGCTTCTCCTGATCCCCCTCGCCCACGAATTTACAAGGATGAGGGATGGTGACTGAATAAGATGCCACCCTACCGGAAGAGACTATTTTCCAGCAGGGTGGAACCTGGGGACAGACATACACTGGGTGTCACAGGGCTGGCCCAGGTCACCTCTCCCTACGCGGGGTGAAAGGAAGAGCTGACTAGGAAGGAGAGGCCTGCGGAGCAGAAGCACCGGCCTGAGGAGACGCGAGGACAGAGGGGCTGGGAGGGAGGGAGGGGGTCTCCGGAGAGGGGCGGGCTCTCCAGAACCCCAGGACCGGGGAGAAGACGCGGCCTCTCCGGGAGCGCGGCGGCCGGCGCTGCCCTCCAGGGGCCGAGAGGGCCAGGCTGGGGGCGCGAATCCACCTCGCGGAAGAGGACTTTACACTGCGAGGGCGAGACATTAACAGGTTTGAAGCAGGGAAATGTTGCGAAAGGCGGTGTCTACGTGGACAAGGTAAAAAAGCCAAGGTCAGGGACCAGCCTCAGAGCGAATTCAAACCCAAAGGAAAAAACACCCGTCCTGTGACCGCGACGTCTGGATTTACTTGGCGTGGAGGGCCGGCTGCTGTGATTTTACCTCCATAGTGACTGCGAGACCCCGAGGATGGAGTAAGGGGGACCGCGCGGCACATATACACTACAAAGCGAAAACTTACGGTCAGCCGCACGACGTTTACCTCGAGCTCACCGGGTCTGCTTCCGTAGGAAACCGCAGACACGCAGAGAGAAGAGGCGGGGCTTCCGGGGCGGGGCCTGGGCGGAGCGCTACGTGCGAGGGGCGGGGCGGGGAGAGTGCAGGTCTGCGAAGTGAGCGCGGGAGTGCGGCGCAGGGGCCGAGGTTCCTCTACCTTGACCTGTTTAGTTAACCGTCCATAATACTTTTAAGGTAAAAGCGTACAATTGTATGGGCCGGTTTTGCAAAAACTAAGAAGATTCCTCGTAAGTTAAAAACAGATTAAATAAAAAGCTTTTTTTTTGGCCAACAGATTTCTCGCACGTCCCGCTAGTGAGGCTGAAGCAATTCAGAGCTCTGGAAATTTGGGTCTCCAAGTGGTAGCTGTGGGGCGGTGATTGGAGCCTGGAACATTTGCTGCAGTTACAATTAATATAAGCACTTTAAGGAAATAAAAACTGGATTTTTCTTTGTATTACAAATGAAAATGTGCATTAAAAAAAGAACTCTAGCTATGTAGAATGGTTATTTCATACTGAAACCCTAAAGAACGGATATTCCGACCTTCCAGCCTCCGCGGCCGCCTTGGAGCCCCTGAAAAAGCTTGTGGCAAAGGGGGGCAATTAAAAAACCAAAAGAAGCAGGTCCGGAAGTTTACTCTTGACTGTACCCATCCTGTACAAGATGGAATCATGGATGCTGCCAATTTTGAGCAGGTTCTTCAGGAGAGAATCAAACTGAATGGAAAAGCTGGGAATCTTAGTGGAGGCGTTGTAACAATCAAAAGCAAAAGCAAGGTTACCGCAACTTCTGAGGTGTCTTTTTCCAAAAGGTATCTGAAATATCTCACCAAAAAATATCTGAAGAAGACTAATCTCCGAGATTGGTTACGTACGTTAGGTAGGTGCTATCACCAAAGAAAGTTACAAATTGCATTACTTCCAGATTAATCAAGATGAAGAAGAGGGCTTCCCTGGTGGCGCAGTGGTTGAGTCCGCCTGCTGATGCAGGGGACACGGGTTCGTGCCCCGGTCCGGGAAGATTCTACATGCTGGAGAACAACTAAGCTTATGTGCCACGACTATTGAGCCTGCGCTCTAGACCCCATGAGCTACAGCTAAGGAAGCCCATGGGCTCTAGAGCCCGCGTAACGCAACTACTAAGCCCACGTGCTGCAACTACTGAAGGCTGCACACCTAGAGCCCATGCTCCACAAGAGAAGCCACCGCAATGAGAAGCTGGTACACTGCGACAAACAGTAGCCCACGCTCTCCACAACTAGAGAAAGCCCATGCACAGCAAAGAAGACGCAACGCAGCCAAAAATAAAAAAATAATTTAAAAAATAAAATAAAGGGCACTAAAATGAGGTATGCCTGTATAGATGTTATAGAACATTATCATAACCACAATTATATTTGCAGTTAAGTCATTTAAAAGAGTCAACAGATACTAACAAATTAAGTACAGATGTTGAGTTATGGAAGGATAGAAATAATTAGTCTTGTTAGTGTAGCAACATAATTAAGCAATTTGTCACTGAAACCAGACAACCTGGATTCAATTCCCGATTCTGTCACTTGCTGGGATGCAAATGAATGGGTCTAAATCTGTGTTTGTCCTAAAATCCTTCATTTGTGAAATGAGAATAAATATTAGTGCTTTTCTGAGAGATGAAAATTTAGTAAGTTATTAGGCATAAACCCTTAATAACAATAACTCTTACCTGAAGTGGGATAATGACGAAATATAATATAAATCAGACTGAAGATCGCCTTTCCAAAGAAAATATTTTCTTTTTGCCCAGGATCAAGTTCTAAGTGGAGGATATTGGGTGTCAGTTGTCATGCTATATATACGTAGCACAAATCTTATTTTCTCTGCAAAATGTAATGGCCCTGAATGTGAATACCATCCGTTGAGAAGTGGCAGAATGGCTTCCAGGCATTTTGGCAATGGAGACTGTCTCATTGTCACAAACTATACTTGGAATTGTGGGGTCTTTCTATCTTATTCATCCTTATAATCTCATTCAGTTCACTGCATCCTTGTTCATTTCCACAATCTTGATTTTCAAGCACTTTACCATACCAATTCCCAAATTAAAACATTTCATCTCACCATCTCCCCATTCTAGTTCTTTCATTAAATTGATCGCCTAGAGGAATGCTCTTTTATCATGTTTACAGTGCACCTACTTTATATAACTCACTGAGTTATGTACGTATTCATGTCACAAGAATCGGAAAACAACTCACTGATTTATACATCCCTTGTTGTAAAAATGGAAGATGTGGATTAACTGGTGGCGCAGAGGTTAAGAATCCGCCTGCCAGTGCAGGGGCCACGGCTTTGATCCCTGCTCCGGGAAGATCCCACATGTAGCGGAGCAACAAAGCCCAGGTGCCAAAACTACTGAGCCTGCACTCTAGAGCCCATGAACCACAACTACTGAAGCCTGCAAGCCTAGAGCCCGTGCTCCGCAACAAGAGAAGCCACCGCAATGAGAAGCCCGCGCACCGCAACGAAGAGTAGCCCCCCCCACCCCGCTCACCGCAACTAGGGGAAGCCCGCGCACAGCAACAAAGACCCAACGCAGCCAAAAATAAATAAATTTAGTTTTCAAAAAAGCAATACATTTTTAAAAAATGGAATATGTCTGGAAAGAAAAAATAATGCTAAGGAAAAAGTGTATTTTAAAAAACACAACAGTTACTCAGGCATAAAAAGAAACGAAATTGAGTTATTTGTAGTGAGGTTGGACCTAGAGTCTGTCATACAGACTGAAGTAAGTCAGAAAGAGAAATACAAATACCGTATGCTAACACATATATATGGAATCTAAAAAAAAAAAAAAAATGGTTATGAAGAACCTAGGGGCAGGACGGGAATAAAGACGCAGACCTACTAGAGAATGGACTTGAGGACACGGGGCCGGGGGAAGGGTAAGCTGGGACAAAGTGAGAGAGTGGCACGGACATATATACACTACCAAATGTAAAATCGATAGCTAGTGGGAAGCAGCTGCATAGCACAGGGAGATCAGCTCGGTGCTTTGTGACCACCTAGAGGGGTGGGATAGGGAGGGTGGGAGATGCAAGAGGGAAGAGATATGGGGATATATGTATATGTATAGCTGATTCACTTTGTTATAAAGCAGAAACTAACACACCATTGTAAAGCAATTATACTCCAATAAAGATGTTAAAAAAACAAACAAACAAACAAAAAACCACAGGGACTTCCCTGGCTGTCCAGTGGTTAAGACTCTGCACTCCCAATGCAGGGGGCCCGGGTTCGATCCCTGATCAGGGAACTAGATCCCACATGCAGGCTGCAACTAAGAGTCCATGCTGCAGCTAAGATCCCGCGTACCACAGCTAAAAGATCCCGCATGCCGCAACGAAGATCCTCCATGCCTCAGCTAACACTCAGCACAACCAAATAAATAAATATCTTTAGAAAAATAAAAAAATAAAAACAAAAATTATTACAGTAGAAAATAAACCATGTAACATATTGCTTAGTAACGTTATTTTTCTCTTTCTGACTTACTTCACTCCGTATGACAGTCTCTAGGTCCATCCACGTCTCTACAGATAACCCAATTTCGTTCCTTTTTATGGCTAATACGCCATCGTATATATGCAGCACATCTTCTTTATCCATTCGTCTGTCGATGGGCATTTAGGTTGCTCCCAGGACCTGGCTATTGTAAATAGTGCTGCAATGAACATTGGGGTGCATGTGTCTTGTTGAATTATGGTTTTCTCTGGGTATATGCCCAGTAGTGGAATTGCTGGGTCTTCGCAATAAAATTCTTATGCTGCCTAGCTTCTATCTATAAAAGCTTTCTGGCTTGTACAGCTTTGAGCACCACTTTATCATCTAGATGTCATGGCGAAAACTCAGCCTCTGCACAACGGTCCCAAATCAAATCTCAGAGACAGAGCTTTGAGTGAAGTCGAAAAGAATAACTTTATTGCTTTGCCAACCAAAGGGGGACACAGCAAGCTCGTGCCCTTCAAAACTGTATGTCCAGAAAAAAAAACTGTATGTCCCAAGCAGAGGCAGGGGAGGGGGATATGGTGAGGAGTTTTACAGCACTTGTTCAAGGGCAGGGTTGTTGATAAGTATCAGGGTGTGTGCAGAGCCTGCTTCCTTTAATCTGGCCTCAGGTGATCTCCTGATGTTTCCGGAATGAAGAATGCTTCATCAAATTTTGTTCTGCAGAAAAGCTCAAAGATATTGTTATGTGTATCCCTTGAGGCAGGAGGATCCTATCCCAAGGATGCACTAATATTTGACTGCCCTTCCTTTGTCTCTGTATCCTGATTAGCAACTGTTTCCATCTGCCCTTTGAAACTCAGGGAAGATCATGGAGGCTGAAGCCTATTCCCTACAAACAGGAAGCAAGAGACACAGAAAGGCTTCCCCGTCCAGGAGGCCCTCAGGGTCCTGCTCGGTTTCAAATGGGATGCACCGCAATTCGTGAAACACTCAAGAAACCCAATTTATTTGGTTCAGTTTTTGTACTTCAATAGAAGGCAGAGCCTTAAATGAACTCCTATGGCATTTTCATTATAGCTGCATAAATATTCTGGAGCAGAGTTTACAGAGAATAAGTCAGGTACAAATTATGAATATATAATTCCTAAACTGTATGTTGTTTGATTCCACCACGGAAAGAAATTGTTACAGATTCTTTCAACCCTAAGAGCCTAATGGTGCTTCTGTTATAAAGCACTGAGGTGGAACCAAACTGTGCTGGCTGAAGAAACATGATTCACCCAGGGTTATGAAAACTGACTGAATTTTATTAATTAAAACAGGATACCCATTTTAATTAATTCAGAATGAAACTATAGCAAAATGTAATGGCAGCAGTTAAGTGTGAATCATACACATATAAATACTATTTTCATTCTTTTGATTAATTGTTCCATTCACAATTACTGGTAGTAAAGGGTTTTACGATGGAAAATGTCACAAAAGGCTGTCCGTGGACCAAAGGCTGAAAAGCGAAGGGAAGGGAGCAGCCTCAGTGCGATTTCAAACCCAAATAAAAAGATACATGACTTGCAATGACAATCTCAGGATTTGGCAGGCAGAGGGCCGGGTGCTGGGATACCAGGTCTACAGTCACTCCCAACACCCTGAGGACTGAATAAGGGGGACAGCACAGCACAGGGTCCCACCAGTAAAGAAACATATACTCTGCAGAGTGGCCTCCCCATGTACTATGCTTCTGTTTCTGGAGGGAAGTGTGCCTGAAGGGAACAGGCTGTACCCGGACAGTGGTACTGTTAAGGGGCGGGGTGAAGAAGGAGCCCAGGTGGGAGCAAAGAGCTCCGGAGGGCCGCTGGTGAAGCTGCTTCCCCGCACCTTGACCTGCTTACTTGAAGTGACAATCTGTAACAGCTTTAAAGTGAAAGCTTAAAATTGTGTGGGAGAGTTATTCCAACACTTCGAAAACTAAGATGTTTCCTATTAAGATGAAAATGGTTTCAGTAAAAAGCCGTTTTTATAGCAGGTTGCTCGCATGTCCGGATCCTGAGGCTCAAACAATTCACAGGCCTGGAAACTTGGGTCTCCAAGTGTTTGCAGTGGGGCAGTGGTTAGATCCAGAAACATTTTCTACAATTTGAATTCATTTACGCAGTTTAAAGAAATAATAGCTGTTCTTGTCTCTGTATTAGAAACTAGCACGACAAATACAAAACTTACCCAGAGTAGTGAGGGCTATTTCATATCATACTCTCACCCTACAGATCAACTTTTCTGTTTCTATTCACATTCTAGCAGGAGGCCAAACTCAGCTCCAGAGACTCAGGGACAAGACCTGGGGTCTGAGACTGGAGGACTCAGGCATGTAAAATTTATCCCCCTATCACAGAAATAAGCTGGTAAGTCAGAAGCTACTCTTTATGGACGTGATGAAGGGTCTTCTGTTTTCTGTGACCTGGGAAAGAGAACGACACCTGAATTGTCAATTGAATTGGGCATCTAGACAATCCACATACATGGATGAGCTGAGTATTATGTTAAAACTCTTCCTATGCAGACCAACCTGATGGTAGGTCTTCACGTAATCCTACAGTGAGGACCTATTCAGGATGTAGTGAATCTAAATTAGTAAACAATAACTGAGCTGAATTATCCAAGACATGTTAATATCAGTCTCACTAACCAAACCAAACTCTGGGTGGGGTTCCAGCCTACTCCACTGAATGGTCACAAGTACAAACTAGCAAAAACTTAAAAAAAAAAGTTTTAAAGGGGAATATATGCAATTTACAGTTTATCTATCAAGCAAAGATGTTCCCATTGTATAGTGTTCATTTTAAAGAGAAAACTCATGAACATTGATCCTTTAAAATTATTGCACTGAGCGCAGAAAGGACAAAAGAGACACTGCATGATTTTAAAATTTTGCAATATTTTGTATATGCTTACTATACCCCTATTTTACCATCATGTAAATCAAGATGCAGGTCATGACATTTATTTAGACACAAAAAAGGACATGAAGAAATATTCATATACTGCATATTCCAGAATGGGGAGCACATTTTAAGGAGTGCTTAAAAAAAAAGTTTGAAGGTGCAGAACCTCTGTAATGTTATGCTCATTATGGAGTGCCTGAAGATCGACTGTTGAGATGTGAGCTCCGAATAAAGGTTTGTCCAATTCGTAACATTACTTTCTCTCCAGTATGAATACTCTGGTGGGTCATAAGGTTAGAGTTAGGGTTGAGACACATTTAGAGAGTCATTATACTTGGAAGGTTTCTTTTAATTATAAAATATCTCACAGTAATTTAGGATGAATGCAAAAAGCATTCAGTGGGGGTCGAGACCTGAGTAAAGGCTTCGCCACACTCAATATGAAAGACTTCTTCACAAAATGTATTCTCCAGTGACTTGTAAGGTGTGAATTGTGACTGAAGACCTTGCCACACTAACAGTATTTGAAAGGTTTCTATCCATTTCATGTTCTCTGATGAATTCGTAGATGTTTTTTATGTCTAAAGACTTTGCAACACGCATTACATTTCTAAGTCTTCTCTCCAGTATGAATGATGAACTGCAAGCTTTCCCTTCTGATTAAAGACCTTGCCACACACGTTACATTTGTAAGGTTTCTCTACAGCATGAATTCTTTGATGAATTACAAGGCCCGAATTTCGGCTAAAGACCTTGTCACATACATCACATTCATGTACCTTCTCTCCTGTATGAGTTAACTGATGTCTCCTGACGTGTGAGCTGCAAGGAAAGGTTTTCCCACACTCATTACATTTGTAAAGTTTCTCTCTAGTATGAATTCTTATGAATGACAAGGCCTGAATTTCGACTAAAGTCCTTCCCACATAAATCACATTCATGTAATTTCTCTTCTCTATGAGTTATGTGGTGTCTATTGAGGTATGACCCACGATGAAAAGCTGTCCCAAACTCATTACATTTGTAAGGTCTTTCCCTCTGGGCTTTCTGTCTTGTGTCAATATTAAAGGATGCATAAAATCACCCCCATGTATATTACAAATTGTGGTTGGGACAGGAGGAGAAATTTCTTGACATGGTGAAAATGAGGGACTACTGTTGATACTCTTATCAGCTTGATTAAACTCATCAATTTTCTGTTCACTTTTAAAAATATGCAGTTCATCATGAAAGCTTAACGCAAGCCTATTTCCAATAGGCTTCTTCCCTGCATCCCTTTCAACATATTGACTTCTTCCATTAATGACATCTTTGTTGTGGGATGCAGGCATATTTTTGCAATTTCTTTCATCATCTCTCCACTGACACCCAAAATCATACATATTCTCCTGCAGGTAAAAATGTTTGATTTCACAGCTTCCATGTCTTCCCAACACCACTGTTTGGAATACTTCTCCTATATCTGTGTTTGATTTTACTTGTAATTTCTTTATCACATGTATATGACAGATATCTACAAATTAAAAAGCACCATAGACATACTGTTCATTACAATGCATGAATAAATGTTTCATGTTGAATATATGGTATTACACCAAAATTAAGACTTTTATCAAACAGAGTTATGAAACTTCACAACCATGATGTAAAATTTTTGAGAAACACTAAAAAGGACAGCCTTTCTATCTGCATCAAGGGACCATATAAAGAAAGACCAGGACTGATAAGGGGACTGACTGGACACAGGGAATAATAAACATGGGGTATCACTGCTTTTCATTTCATATAGGAGTGAATGAACTTTTTCTTAAAAGAAAAGAAGAACTGGCTTAGCAAGTAACATTATACTGTTCCATTTTTTAACTGTGAGAATTATACTATTGACTTGGTACAGAAATAAAAGAGATTTTAAAGGGGAAAGAATAGGATGTTGTACAAACAAAGCAGGTTTACACTTATTACATTATTCGCTGTGTAAGGTATCAAACTAAATACTCCGTAAGTCCCATTTCCATGCATATATTCACAAAGAACACACATAATATTCCGGGAGATGTGTAAGAATGTTGTTACTGAAACCTGAAGGTAAGCTGGAAGAGGCCATCGAATGGAGATGGATAAATTTATCCCATACACAAACATACAGATACAAAAAATCAAATAGGATAAAACTTCTTCAAACGATTTTAAAAAGAACAAAGTTATTATATAGTGCAGAAATTACACTATTGGGAACATATCAAACGAAAAAAATCTAGCAGATATACGGAATGTAGTATCATTTACTCAGGAAGAAGAAAAAAATTCTGCTATTTTTAACAACACAGAGGAACAATGAGGTTATCTGCTCCGTAAAGTAATTCACAGAGAATGAACAGATGGTACTGAATGATGTAACTCATGTGTAAAAAGAAAAAGAAAAAAAAAAAAAAAAGAACCAAAGAGCAACAAAGACAAAAATACTGGTTATCAAATCCTGGGACTTGGTAGAATGGGGAGATATTAGTCAAAGGAATACATTTCCTCCTGTAAGTTGAAAGTTCTAGAAATTTAATGTACAACATGGTACTTACAGTTATCAACACTATACTATATGCTTGAAAGTCAATAAGATAGTAGACCTTACATGTTCCCAAGACACATAAAAAAACTGTAATTATGTCACAGGTGAATGTAGTAAAGACCCCACCAAGGTACTTATTTTGCAAGAAAAGTTCACACTGTACACCTTAAACTTATACAATGATATATATTAATTAAATTTCGATAAGTAAGGGAAAGAGAAAATTTTAAAAGTACACAAAAAAGGTTGTGGTTTATCAAGTATATGAAAACCAATTTCAAAAAAAAAAAATCCAAAACAAAATAAAAGATCTTACAAGTACAAAATATGCATAAACTAGCAGAACATAGAAGAAAGAATTAGATTAGAGATCAATAAAATAGGGGGGAAAAAACTACATAAAATCACACCACCACAAGTTGGTTATTTGAAGAGAATAACAAAACTGACAAACCCATATCTAGAATAACTAACAAAAAGAGCAAAGACTCAAATTACTGAAATCAGAAATGAAAGAGCGGACATTACAAATAATTTCAACTGATTCAACAGAAATCAAGAAAATTAGAAGAAAATACTATGACAATTCTATCCCTAAGTATTGGATAAACTAGAAGAAATGAATAAATTCCTAGAGAAACATTAACTACCAAGACAGAACCATGAAGAAACTAAAACCTCTACAAACAAGTAACTGGAAAGAAGATGGAATCACTAATCAAAAACAATTCAACAAAGGAAAAAGCCAGATATATTCACTTCAGAATTCAAGACAACATTTGAAAACCATTAAGAACAAATTTACTTAAACTATTCCCCCCAAAAATGAAGAAAAAGGAACAGTTTCAAACTCTATGAGGCCAGAATTACTCTACTACCAATGCCAGTCAAAGACACTACAAGAGAGCTTTCCCCGGTGGCGCAGTGGTGAAGAATCTGCCTGCCAATTCAGGGGACATGGGTTCGAGCCCTGGTCGGGGAAGATCCCACATGCTGCAGAGCAACAAAGCCTGTGCGCCACAACTACTGAGCCTGCACTCTAGAGCCCGTGAGCCACAACTACTGAAGCCCAAGTGCCACAATTACTGAAGCCCACATGGCTAGAGCCCGTGCTCTGCAATGAGAAGTCACCACAATGAGAAGCCTGCGCACCGCAACAGAGTAGCCCCCACTCGCTGCAACTAGAGAAAGCCTGCATGCAGCAACAAAGACCCAATGCAGCCAAAAATTAATTAATTAATTAAAAAATTAACATACCAGGGACTTTCCCCGTGGTCCAATGGTTAAGACTCTGTGCTTCCACTGCAGGGGGCACGGGTTCGATCTCTAGTCAAGGAACTAAGATCCCACATGCCTCGCAGCAGGGCCAAAAACCAAACCACAACAAAAACCATGCCGGGACTTCCCTGGTGGTGCAGTGGCTGGGAATCTGCCTGCCAATGCAGGGGACACAGGTTCAAGCCCTGGTCCAGGAAGATCCCACATGCCGCGGAGCAACTGAGCCCACATGCCACAACTACTGAGTCTGCACGCCTAGAGCCCATGCTCCACAACAAAGAGAAGCCACCACAGTGAGAGGCCTATGCATGGCAACGAGGAGTAGCCCCCGCTTGCCGCAACTGGAGAGAGCCCGGGCACCGCAACGAAGACCCAGCACAGCTATCTATCTATGTATCAATCAATCAATCAATAAATAAATAAATTAAAAGAAAAACATATCAAAGTTATCAAAATTTACACCAGGCAGTGTAAGCTGTACTACAGGGGAAGTCCGCACTACTAAATCTTTACAGCAACAAAAGAGAAAGATGCACACTCTGCACTACTGTTCAAGAAAATACTAAACGCCCTATCTAGAACAGTAAGACAAAAACCAAAAACTCAAAGTTACCCACATGGAAAAAGTACAATTTTCTTATTCTGTAGGTGACAAGGTTTTGTATGCACAAACCAAAAAGATTTCACGAGAAAACTACTTCTTCAAAAAACAACTTTAGAAAACTTGCAGCATAAAGAATCAGCACGCAAAAATCAGTTGCACTTTTATACACAATGAACAAGGTCAACAGAAAATTAGAGAATAGTCCTATAGAACACTTAGGAAAAAATTAGCCAAGGAGTTGAAAGACTTGTACACTGAAAACTACTAAACGTTCTAAAAGAAGTTCATGGAGATACAAATAAATAGAAACACACCCTGTACTCATGGATTAGAATATTCCAATTTTAATATTTTTTAATTAATTAATTCATTTATTTATTTATTTTTGGCTGTGTTGGGTCTTTGTTGCTGTGCGCGGGCTTTCTCTAGTTGCGGCAAGCGGGGGCTACTCTTTGTTGCGGTGCGTGGGCTTCTCATTGCGGTGGCTTCCCTCCTTGCGGAGCACAGGCTCTAGGCATGCGGGCTTCAGTAGTTGCAGCACGTGGGCTCTACAGCACAGGCTCAATAGTTGTGGCACACGGGCTCTAGAGTGCAGGCTCAGTAGTTGTAGCACGTGGGCTCTAGAGCGCAGGCTCAGTAGTTGTGGCACACGGGCTCTAGAGAGCAGGCTCAGTAGTTGTGGCGTACGGACTTAGTTGCTCCGCAGCATGTGGGATCTTCCCAGACCAGGGCTCGAACCTGTATCCCCTGCATTGGGAGGCAGATTCTTAACCACTGCGCCACCAGGGAAGTCCAATTTTAATATTCTTAAAATGACCAAATTACCCAAAGTGTCCTACAGATTCAATGGAATCCCTATGAAAATTTCAAGGGCAATTTTTGTAGGAATAGGAAAAATCACGCTATAATTAACAGGGAGTGGACCTCAATGAAGAGTAGCCCCCATTCACTGCAACTAGAGAAAGCCCGTGCGCAGCAGCGAAGACCCAACGCAGCCATAAATAAATAAATAAATAAAATTTATTTAAAAATTTAAAAATTATAGAATTAACAGAATCTCAAGGGACCCCCAAATATCCAAAATACTCTTGAAAAAGAAGATAGAGTCAGTCATTTTTATTTTCATTTTTTTTTGCAGTTACAACAAATGAGTTCTTGAAAGTAAACATCCAGTTTTACAAACATAGTCTGATACAAATCAGAAAATGACACTTGGTTAGAAAGATACCTGGTGCTCGGGCATCACCAGAAAAAAAAGCAAGAAGTCAGATATCTCAAAAGCCAGACCATTTCCCACTTCTGAACTTGTCCTCTATTTTTGTTAAAAAAAAAAAAAAAAGAAAAGATAAAAAAAGAAATAAAGGTCAGAGACCTTCCTGGCAGTCCAGTGGTTAAGACTCCATGCTTCCACCCCAGGGGGCACAGGTTTGATCTCTGGTCAAGGAACTAAGATTCCGCATGCTGTGCAGCGCAGCATCCACCCCCCACCCCCCGCAAAAAAAGAAATAAAGGGCGTGTATATTTATGAGTATGAAGAGGAAACCATTTGCTACAAGAAGTTTTCCTGACAATCTCTGTCTACGTAACAGACCGCCGATCATGAACATTCAGCACAGGAGCACTGAAAAGACACAGAGCCTGTGATGTGGATCCAGCACCACACAGGGGCCCAAAGTTCCATTCACTACGCAGACGTCACCGGGCACCTCACCTCCCTGGGGGCCCTGTCACACTCTAGGACTTAATGAGAAAACCTAACACACCTGGGGGAAAATGGGAATCTAAAAGGGACAATGGTTTTCCAAAATCCTTTGGGGATTCCTAGAAGATGAGCCAGGGTGGGGTGTCTATCTTGATTTCAACGGCATCTCTCGGGCATCCGCAAAGCCCCTTCCTGCGCCACAGTACCTACAAGCACGCCCTTGGAGTGGCAAGGTCATCAGCGCGGCGACGTCGTCCAGATGACCCCACACTGTCCTGCAGTCTTCTTCCCATCAAGGTTCAGTTTTTCTCTCTGATTTTCCATCTAGCAAATCTCCAAACCCCAGGACCTCCTGGTGGTCCAGTGGTTAAGACTCAGTGCTTCCACTGCAGGGGATGAAGGTTCGTTGCCTAGTCAGGGAACAAAGATCCCGCATGCCACGTTGCATGGCCAAAAAGAAAAGAAAACAAAACAAACAAATCTTCAAATTCCAGTTTTTCCAGGGGTTTTTGTAACATCAGTTGCCTCTCCATCCTACATTCTAAATACATTGTTTTGATTCATTTCTGCAAAGTATTGTCAAAACTATTGCCCTGGAGACACTTCATGAAATTCTCTTTAAAGCTTTTACATTCACCGAAGTGATCCAGCAGGCAGCCACCCTTGTCCGGGGCGGGGCCAGGGCTGGAAGCACTTGCACCTGAAGATCATGGCCATCGACCAAGCCCATCAATTTTAGATTTCAGAACATATTACAAAGTAATCAAGATGATGTGGTACTGGCATAAACGCAGATACATAAGCCAATGTAACAGATTAGAAATCTCAAACAACCCCTGGAATATATGGAAAATGTATAGAAAAGGGTGCCAACACTAAACAAATGGTAAAGGACAGTCTCAATAACAAATGGTGCTGAGAAACTAGATATCTACAAGCAAAAAAATAAAGCTGGCCCTTAACCTGCATCAAAGGTAAATACTATGTGTCAAAAGATACAATCCACAGAGTAAAAAGACAGCCTCTCAGGAATGGAGGTGATGAAAGTGATATAAAGAATTTCCAACGGTCAGAGGTTTAGGTTGACTTCATGGTTCAAATTCCAGGCTGGAATAAAACTCCCTCTATCACTGATGTCTAGTTCTGAACTTTCCATTCCATTCCCAGTCATTAAGATTCAGTCAGTGACTTGCCCACTTAGCTTCAATTGCCTTTGAATAAGTCAGAACAAATTACCCTTAGTTGGCCTGACTTCCAGATCTCACCAGGTGTTGTGCACATTAATACCCGACTTTCACGTGCACCATCTAGATCCTGGTTTACAGAGAGCAGACAGTGCATCCAGATGGGGCCCCTAAGCAGCTGCTGCTGGCCAATGGCATTGACACCCCGACTAAACCCATGGCGGTGAAGCCCCGCCCAGGACTACACCCAGTGGAGCCTCTTCACAAGTTCCAGGTCACTGGGTCACGGGGAGACGGGATCTAAGTGGAGATGACAGGCCCTGAGGGAAGGACCTGGGGGACAGTGCGTGTACAGGTGTCAGGCAGGATACTTCAGAGTCAGACAAGTTTACCGAGTCCAAAGAAGGGCATTCGAGGAAGGACAGACAGAAAAACCAACCGAGAATATGACATTACCTGAGTAAGAGCCATTGCAGACTCCAGTTCTTTCCTCTTTCGCCTCTTAAGGGCTTCTTCCTTAGACAAAATGAATGTTTAGAGGTCTATCCTGAAAGTGGAAAAGATGCTGTTTAATGCTCAGAATCAACACACCCCCTTCCTGAGTCACCACCACACACACAGGGAAGCCCTCAGCATGGGGAACAGACGGTCCTCTGCTGCCCACTGTCCCAGGAGGGGCTCAGGACAGTAACTCCCACACACAGACCAACACAGGAGTTTCCCACCCTTTCTTCAGACCTCGCTCCCCTCCAGGTGAGGCCCTCACGTACCCAGCAGCAGCGGGCACCTCAGCTGGACCCGACGATCCCCTTCAGGTCACAGACCAGCCCTGATCCAGCCCCACGCAGAGCAGAGCCCTCACCCTCAGCCCAGATCTCAGCCCTCAGGAATGGGGGGACCCAGAGTCATGATGCTCAATGATGGATCCAGATTGGAACATCCTGGGGCACCTTAAATATGACTGAGGGCTTCCCTGGTGGCGCAGTGGTTGAGAGTCCGCCTGCCGATGCAGGGGACACGGGTTCGAACCCTGGTCTGGGAAGATCCTACATGCTGCGGAGTAACTGGGCCCGTTTGCCACGGCTGCTGAGCCTGCGCATCTGGAGCCTGTGCTCCTCAACAGGAGAGGCCGCGATAGTGAGAGGCCCGTGCCCTGCGATGACGAGTGGCCCCCGCTTGCCACAACTAGAGAAAGCCCTCGCACAGAAACGAAGACCCAACACAGCAAAAACGAATAAATAAATTAATAAACTCCTACCACCACCATCTTCTAAAAAATATATATATATGATTGAGGTTGGGTCCTACACTGACTACATGAAGGGGAATCCCTGGTCAGAGGGTCCAAAACATGTCTATGCAAAATGCCTCATCCATCTAATGTGAAGACTGGGTTGAGCACCATGGAAGGACGAATGAATAGTGAAAACGTGCTGTATATATATAGAATGGAACATTACTCACCCAGAAAATAAATCTTGCCATTCGCAACCACATGGATGGATGAAGAAGGTACTATGCTAAGAGAAAAAAACTCAAAGACAAATACCACATGGTTTCACTTATATATGGAATCTAAAAAATTAAAAAACAAAAAACGCAAAATACGGTGAAAGGAGCCTCATAGAACTAACATGTGATTTCCAGAAGGGGGTAAGGGGGTCGTGAGAGAATTGAAAAAGATCAATGTTCATGACTTTTCTCTAAGAATGAACGTACACAATGGGAGTTTTTGATAGATACACTAGAAATTTCACCTATTAACTCTCCCAACACATTTTTGTTAGTTTGTACTTAGGCTTTCTCCATTGGAAAAGGATGGATCCCCACTCAAAGTTTAGCTTCGATGGCAGGACTGATGACTCCATACATTAAAGTGTTAGGAGTGAATTCCCTGATGGTCCAGTGGTTAGGACTCCGAGCTCAGCTTCAACTGCAGGGAGCCTGGGTTCGATCCCTTGTTGGGGAACTAAGATCCTGAAGGCCACATGGCGTGGCAAAAAAATAAATAAATAACGTGTTAGAAAATGTTTGTTACGTAATGAGGCCTTCTGGGGAGAGCAGGGTAGACGTCCCAAGTTTTTAAAAATGGCTAGAGAGGGCAGAGAACGCTGATGGGCTTGTGTTACTCTGGATACAGGACCGGGCTGAGGTGATGGTACTTGCTCGTTGCGTGAACCTACAACTACTGCCAAGGGAAGGCGTACTCAGCTTTATCATCAGCCTGCCCTGCTCACGTGAGCAGAAGAGGAACAGTTTGTAGTGAGACTTAAGGGTGTCTATAGTCAGACCTCAAATATGGAATCAGACTCTTTCACACAAAACAGAATGTTTATTCAAGAGTAAACTCCTGATGTCTTGCTTAGGAAAGACCACAATTTTCCACCTGCTAATAATATACATACTACATTCCTCTTCCTGATTCACAGAGATCTCATTGCACGTTTGTTGGAATCCTAACCACTAGGCCAACAGGGAACTCCCCCATATCCATTCATCTGTTGATGGACATTTAGGTTGCATCCATATCTTAGCTACTGTAAATTGTGATACTATGAACGTTCAGGTGCCTGTATCTTTTCAAATTAGCGTTTCTTTTTTCCTAGTAATGTACCCAGGAGTGGAGTGGCTGAGTCATATGGTAGTTCGACTTTCAGGTTTTGAGGAATCTCATCTTGTCAATCACATATATTTTTCAGATACTGTTTTGTCCAATTTATATATTTAATTTGTATTTCTCCCTTTATGTCAGTGAAATGCTTGGAGATTGTATAAATCAAGGGGTTGTTTTCAAATTTGCGTCACATGAAAATGTACACAGAGGAAGGACACATGCAATTACACATATACATATTCTTTTTCACATTCTTTTCCATTATGGATTATTACAGGATATTGAATATAGTTTTCTGTGCTATATAGGAGGACCTTGTTGTTTATCCATTTTATATATTACTTTGCATCTGCTAATCCTAAACTCCTAATCCAACCCTCCGCTACCTGCCCCCCTCCACCTGGGCAAACCACAAGTCTGTTCTCTATACCTGTGACTCTGTTTTTTAGGTATGTTCATTTCTGTCGTAGTTTAGATTCCGCACATCATCAATGCTATACAAGATGTCTTCATGAAAAAAATCTTTTCAAATCTCTTGGGTATATTTTCAAAAGTAGAATTGCTGGGTGTGATATCCTGATGTTTAAGAAATAATGATTTCCTCATTCAAATGACAAACACACAACTTCCATGAACAAACAACTGGGCAAAATTGGTCTTAAGACTTGGCCTTGATGCAAGAGGGCTGAGAAATTAGGGGAACACATGGCTATGTGTAAAAAGGTATTAAAAGAGTGCAGAAAGTCATTATACTGAAACGATCTCTATTATACATAAAAAACAAAGTGTAAAATCTTATATATAGCATCTATTGATATTTTGTTGTAAAAAAAATACACCTGAAAATTAGATGAAAGTTACCTTACTGAATAAATATACTTCAGAATGAAGATTGTAATGTTTCTTAAAAGGGTTTTCATGTTTAGTATACCTGTATACTTTGACCTGTAAGAATTCTCTTATTATACCAAACATGTGGATGCCTGATGAAACACTTTACAATATTCATTACACTTGAATGCTTCTTCTCCAACGTTAACGCTACGTTCCAGTTTTTTTTGTTTTAATAAATTTATTTATTTACTTTTGGCTGCGTTGGGTTTTCGTTGCTGTGCATGGGCTCTCTAGTTGCGGCGAGCAGGGGCTACTCTTCGTTGCGGTGCGCAGGCTTCTCACTGCGGTGGCTTCCCTTGTTGTGGAGCACGGGGCTCTAGGTGCGCAGGCTTCAGCAGTTGTGGCACGTGGGCTCTAGAGCACAGGTTCAGTAGTTGTGGCGCACGGGCTTAGTTGCTCCACAGCATGTGGGATCTCCCCGGACCAGGGCTCAAACCCGTATCTCCCGCATTGGCAGGCAGATTCTTAACCACTGCGCCACCAGGGAAGACCTGTTCCACAGTTTTGATCTTCAGGTTCAAGCATTAGCAAACATATTGCTCTGTGTGGATTCTCACAAAGATGTATATTCTGAAGTCTACTGCACGTTGAGTCTTGGATAAGATGCTCATGTGGATACGTGGTTTCAAACATCTTGGGTGCCTTTCTAAAAGCGGCATCTCTGGGTCTGATATTGTGATTTATAAGAAATATGGGGCTTCCGTGATGGCGCAGTGGTTAAGAATCCACCTGCCAATGCAGGGGACACGAATTCGAGCCCTGGTCCGGGAAGATCCCACATGCCGTGGAGCAACTAAGCCCGTGCGCCACAACTACTGAGCCTGCGCTCTAGAGCCCATGAACCACAACTATTGAGTCTGCGAGACACAACTACTGGGCCAGCATGCCACAACTACTGAAGCCTGCGCACCCAGAGCCCGTGCTCTGCAACGAGAAGCCACAAGAAGCCGCGCACCGCAACAGAGAGTAGCCCCCAGTCACCGACACTAGAGATAGCCCAAACGCAGCAACAAAGACTCAACTCAGCCAAAAAATAATAATATTTCTGAACTACAAGCCTTTGGTATATCTCTCACTTTCAGGTAGGATGACATGAATTGAAAACATCTCAAAATGGATTCTTCTGGGGTAATTCCCTGTTGCTCCAGTGGTTAAGACTCGGCGCTTTCACTGCCATGGGCCCAGGGTTCGATCCCTGGTCTGGGAACTAAAATCCCGCAAGCCACGCAGCATGGCCAGAAAAAATAAAGGATTCTTTTATTTCTTATCATGATACCAGAATCAGAATTATATTAAAACTGAAGGATTATTTCACTGTGTTTAGAATCAGAGCAGCAAGGAAATATATCTGTGAGTTAGAAAACACTACGGGCCTAATAACTTTTGCCCAACACTTGGAACACTGGGCAGACTGGCCAGGTGTTACGCGGAATATTACACTATCAGGAAAATGAACAAAGTCCATAGATACAATCTGGCCCTAACACCTTTTCCCTTTACCTATCTCTGTTCCCTTTACCTACGCGGAATATTACACTATCAGGAAAATGAACAAAGTCCATAGATACAATCTGGCCCTAACACCTTTTCCCTTTACCTATCTCTGTTCCCTTTACCTATCTCTGTTCATAGAAATATGAAATTTGAAAATTCACATTTCATATTAAAATCATGGTGGATATTGAACACAAATTAATATATTGGGAAAAGATGTCTCAAATTAATATTTCTATGAAAAGGAGACAAAATCTAAAATTGCAAAGGATTTTACGTCATAATGATCATTCTCCTTAGTCATCCAGCAGCCAGGTTGCTAGAAAAACACTGAAGACTAAGTGGTCATGGAGGAAGAAGGGAGAGGACCCATCACATCCAACACAGCACCCTCTGGACTTCCTGTTAGGTGAGAATGATAAACCTATTTCTTTCAGTTACTGTTTTCCAGGCAATCTATCACAAATAGAAACTGTCCGACCTGAGAAATAGGATTGTTATTTAGTGATGGGGACAGAATGGAGTATTTGAGAAAGAATCTTGAATTTAAAATGTTGTGGCTTAAGAAAACTTCATGAAGACATCCCTTCACTCATGAGCTAGAACTGTTTAGCACGTGTTGCGGAAAATTCATGTGTGAACAAATTATGGTGTGAGAATTTATGACAAATATTCAGAACATTAGGCTGTAAAGTACAGGACAATTAAATTTCAGTCCACAAATATGATCACATGTTTATTTGACCATCTGACCTACTGATCTATGATCCTATCTATCACACTAACCGTCTTTGCACTCATAAAGTACATTCACTCATTCTGTCAATGGGGAATGAGTCCAATCACTGAATATGTAGGAAGAAATACAATAACCTGCCTTCAGGAGCTTATACTGTATAAGGGAATGTCAGCAATTATTAAATAAGATATGACTGTGTTAGGTACGATGAAGAGGTATATATATTAATACAATGATAGACTGAGATGGTGGCCTAATTTAAACAATGTTTTCAGGAAATGCTCAAATGAAAAGAAGATGACTAAACAAAAGCATTGATTAATTAAGAGTGTGTCATGCAAAGCCACATGAAGACCATGAGGATAAGGATGAAAGTGATATTTGGAATTCAGGAAAGGAAAGAAAACGAATTGTGACCTGAAGCACCCAAAAGAGCCCAGTGCTCTGGGTCCATTTACAACTCTGGACAGAAAAAGAAGAGAATAAATCTGTTTACTTAAGGCACTCTGTGGTAATTTCGTACAGCATAAATAGGAAATTTAATTACATGGTGTATGTAGAAAAACAAAAGAACCTACAAACATTTCTGGAAAAAGAATAATTTACAAGGTATCAGGACACAAGTAGAACATGCAAAAATCGATCACAATTCTATATACTAGAAACTTACAAATGAAACTGAAATTTAAAATGTAGTATCATATTGGTGAAAGCTCAAGAAAGTAAAAGAAAAATGTGTAAACTAAGAAAATAAGGGGTCAAGGAAAAGGAAGAGTCTCTGCTACACTGCAGTGATGTTCATTAGCAACTTGTAGTTGTTTGAGGGAATTGGCAACTGGAAACAAAGTTTTGCAGAAACATTCTCACCACACAAAGTGTGCACTACCCTTGCACTTCCGCTGAAGTTATGTTGCAGTTCTAGAAAATGGTTACGTCCGAATCACAAACACATCACAGAGACTGGCTGTCACCTTCTCCCCCAAACAATGTTACAAAATGCTAAGCAGGTAGTCCTGGCACCAGGAAGCAATCAGAGGAGTGTTTTGCTGTTTGAGACTAAGAGGCAGAGTCTATGAGAAGTGTGGAAAGTGCTCCCACCTCAAACAGGGATTTCTCTGGGACAGACAATAGTACAGTGGCAAAGATGCAAACGTAGGAGGAATAATTTCATAACAATCCAGCACAAATTATCTGATGCCTGGTGAGCTGTTAGCCCCAAGGAAAGGTTTTCCCATTCATAACATCTGTGAGGTAATCTCCAGAATGAATTACTTGGTGAATAAATTCCTTTTCTAAAGACCTGGCCACAATAATTACATTTATCTGGTTTCTTTCCAGAATAAGTATTCTAATAAAGCCGAAAACGTGGACACCTACTAAATGCCTTGACACTTCACTACACTCTTAAACTCTCTCAAGATCATGGATTACCTGATGTTCAGTTAGGCTTAAAAGCACACTGAAGAATTTGCCACACTCATTACATTGGCAAGGTTTCTCTCCAGTATGAATTCTTGGGCAGGTTATAAGGTATGAATTTTGACTAAACACATGTAGACAGTCATTATACTTGCAAGGTTTCTTTCCATTATAGATTACCTGGCAGTAAGAGAGGCTGCACACACAAAAACTTTACAACACTCATGATACTTGTACAGTTTCTCCCCACTGTGATTTTGCCAAAGAAATGTAAGGTGTGAATTTTCACATTTTAATTTTTTTTTCAAGTTTGAATTTTGAAGACCTTTCCACATACATTTATATGGTTTTTCTTAAGTATGGATTTTCTGATGTGTAGCAAAGGTTGAGACCTGAGTAAAGGCTTTTCCACACTCAATACATTTGCAAGGTTTCTATCCATTATGTAGTCTGTGATGAATTCGAAGACGTTGTTTGTAACGAAAGACTTTGCCACACTCATTACATTTGTAAGGTTTCTCCCCAGTATGAATTCTCTGATGACACACAAGGTTTGAATTTTTACTAAACACTTTGCCACACTCACTACATTTGTAAGGTTTCTCTCCAGTATGAATTCTCTGATGAACTGCAAGGTTTCCTTTTCGATTAAAGAGCTTGCCACACTGATTACATCTGTAAGGTTTCTCACCATTATGAATTCCCTGATGACGTGCAAGGTTTGAATTTTGACTAAAGACTCTGCCACACTCATTACATTTGTAAGGTTTTTCTCCAGTGTGAACTTGCTGATGCCTTGTAAGGGTTGGCTTCTCACGAAAGAACTTCCCACACTCATTACATCTGTAAGGTTTCACTGCAGTATGAATTTGTTGATGCCTTGTAAAGGTTCTCTTATCCCGAAAAAACTTGCCACACTCATTACATTTGTGAGGTTTCTCTCCAGTATGAGTTACCAGATGACTTGTAAGGTGTGTTTTTTGACTAAAGACACTGCCACA
Organism: Aethalodelphis obliquidens; assembly: GCF_003676395.1. Classification (NCBI taxonomy): domain Eukaryota; kingdom Metazoa; phylum Chordata; class Mammalia; order Artiodactyla; family Delphinidae; genus Aethalodelphis; species Aethalodelphis obliquidens. Next base: position 16,321,193 of record NW_020837987.1, on the reverse strand, counting down.
TTCACCACATTTGTAAGGTTTCTCTCCAGTATGAATTCTCTGATGAACTGCAAGGACTGCATTCTGATTAAAGACTTTGCCACATACATCACATTTATATTGTTTAGCTTCTCTGTGGATTATCATATGTCTCCTGAGGCCTGAGGCAGAATAAATGGTCTTCCCACACACATGACATTTATAAGGCATCTCTCCAGTATGAATTCTCTGATGACTTGTAAGATGTGAATTTTGACTAAACCTCTTGCCACACTCCTTACATTTATAAGGTTTCTCTCCAGTATGAACCCTCTTATGACTTACAAGGTGTGAATTTCGACTAAAGACCTTGTCACACACATCACATTTACGCAATTTCTCTCCTGTGTGGATTCTCTGATATCTACTGAGGTTTGAGCCTTTAGGAGAGGTTTTGCCATACTTATTACATTTGTAAGCACTTGCCCTGTGTGCTTTCTGGTCTTCTGTCAGTATTGAAAGATGCATAAAATCACTCCCATGTATATTAGAAATTGTCGATTGGCCAGGAGGAGAAATTTCTTGAGATGGTGAAAATGAGGTACTATTGTTGATGCTCTTAACAGCTTGATGAAATTCATAGATTTTCTGTTTACTTTTAAACATACGCAGTTCATCCGAAAAGCTTAATGCCAGCCTATTTGAAATCGGCTTCTTTCCTGAATCCCTTCTACCATGTCGAACTCTTCTATAAGTGACATCTTCATTAGGGGATGTAGGAATATATTTGTAATTTCTTTCATCATCTCTCCACTGACAACCAAGGTCATGCATATTCTCCTGTATTTCCTGTAGGTAAAAATGCTTGATTTCACAGCTTCCATGGCTTCCCAACATCACTGTTGGGAATATTTCTCCTATGTCAGTGTTTGATTTTAGTTGTAATTTCTTGATCACGTGTATATGAGAGAGATCTACAAGATAAAAAGGACCATAGGTATACTATTCATTACACTGCATGAACAAATGTTTCATGGTGAATATATGATGTTACACCAAAAGTAATACTTTTACCAAACACAGTTATGAAACTTCTCAACCATAATGTTAAAGATTTTTAGGAACACTAAAGAATAGGATTCTTTACTAAAGAAACAGTGATTACACGTAATTCAACTTAAGTTTAGGGCAGCCTACCTGCAAACACACTGTGACAAAATATTCAGTTGGAACAACTTGTATTAGCTCTCAAAAAAAAGTTTTTCCACCATAATCACAAAGCATATACAAATTAAGACTCAACATACAAGTACCAGTAGTTTTGAAAGGAAAACTCAAAGGAGATGCAACAAGAAGTGAGCTGTGTAACTAATACTGTTATTCAGCAATCCCTCCTTCAAATGGTTTCTGAGTCATCACGGTTGCACATATTAATTTAAGTCGTATCCTGAGAAAGCTGTTCAGTGGATGAAAGGGGATCATTTTTACAGTGTGAGTAATGAGAAAGGTGGAGTGATGGCTGAAGAAATGCTGTGGAAACTGGGGAGATCAGGAGAACAACTTAAATATGGGAGCAAATGACAGTGCTTCTGTCAGCATCAAGGGACCATGTAAAGACCAGGACTGATAAGGGCCTCAGTGAAGCACAGGGAATGATAAACATGGGGTATCACTCCTTGTGACTGCATATATGTGTGAATAAAACTGTACGAGACAACTAAAAATAAGGAGGTTAAAAGAAAAGAAAAATTGGCTTAGCAAGTAACACAATACTGTTCAATTTTTAACTGTGGAAGTTATCCTATGGGTATGCGGCCAAAATGAAAGAGATTTAAAAAGAGAGCGAATAGAATATTTTAGATATAAAGCAGTTGTACATCTATTACATTATTTGCTATGTAGGATATCAAATTCAATATTCCCTGAGTCCCATTTCCATGCATATTTTCACAAAGAACAGATATAATATTCCATGAGATGTGCAAGACTGTTCTTAGCTGAAACCTGAAGGAAAAACTAGAATAAGGCCATCAAAAGGAAATGGGGGACTTCTCAGCTAGGGCACTGGTTAAGAATCCGCCTGCCAATGCAGAGGACATGGGTTCAATCCCTGGTCTGGGAAGATGCCACACGCCGCGGAGAAACTAAGCCCATGCACCACAACTATTGAGCCCGTGCTCTAGAGCCTGTGAGCCACAACTACTGAGCCCACGTGCCACAACTACTGAAGCCCACTCACCTAGAGCCTGTGCTCCACAACAAGAGAAGCCACCACGATGAGAAGCCCGCACACCACAACAAAGAGTAGCCCCTGTTCACTACAACTAGAAAAAGCCCACGCGCAACAACGAAGACCCAACAGAGTCATAAATCAATTGATTAATTACTTAATTTTAAAAAAGTAAACTAAAACTAACACCACACTGAAAGGATTATATAAAATAACATAAGGTGATATATTCTTGAAATGTAAGGTGGTTCAAGATATGTAAACTTTTGGTGTAAAACAGTACATTAACAGAATGAAACAAAAAATAAAATGACCATCTCAACTGATGCAGTAAAAACCATATAACACAAGTCTACGGGCTTTCATGATAAAAACACTCAATAAACAAAGAATTTAAAAAGCTACCACAGCACAGCGAAGGACATATATTAACTGCCGACAGCTAACATCAGGCTCACTGGTCAAAGACTGAAAGCATTCTTTCTAAATCAGAAACTGGAAGAGGATACCTGCTCTATTTCTAAAAGCTTATCCCTGGAAATCCTAGCAGGAACAAATAGGCATAAAAAGACACAGAAGTATTACAATAGAAAAACGAAACAAAGTCATGTGTTTAAAAGCAACATGATGTAATATGTAGAAAACCATGAAGATCCTGCTAAAAATCTGCTAGAAATAATGAATGAACTCAGAAAAATTACAAGATATTAAATGAACACACAAAAATCAATTGTGTTTCTATATATTAACAATGAAAAATCAAGAAAGAAATTGAGAAAACAATTCAATTTACAATAACATCAGAAAATAAAACAAGGGGACTTCCCTGGTGGCGCAGTGGTTAAGACTCCACGCTCCCAATGCAGGTGGCCCAGGTTCGATTCCTCGTCAGGGAACTAGATCCCACATGCATGCCGCAACTAAGGAGCCTGCCTGCCACAACTAAGGAGCCGGCGACCAGCAACTAAGACCTGGTGCAACCAAATAAAAAAAAATTATTTAAATAAGTAAATAAATAAAATAAAACTAAACACTTAGGCATAACCTTACAAAAGGACAGAAAGATGTGTACACCGTAAACTAAAAACATGACTAAAAATATTAGACAAGACACAAATTGATGCAAGGATATCCTAAATTCATGTATTTGAAGTCAATATTGTCAAGATGTCAATATTACCCACAGTGATCAACAGATTCAACCCACTCCCTAGTAAAATCCCAATAGCATTTCTTGAAGAAATAAATACACCCTACAGATTCATTTGGAATCTCAAAAGATGCTGAACAGCAAAATAAGCTTGAAAAGAACACAGTCATAGGTCTCACATGTCTTTACTTCAAAACTTACTCCAAACCTACACTAATCACAACACTGTGGTACAGAGATAAAGACAGAGAGACTGGTGGAATAGTACAGAGACGTCAAAAAAAATCTCTTGTACATGGTTAAATGACGTTGTACAAGGTGGTCAAGACAACTCAACGGGGGAAGGGCAGTCTATTAAAAAAAAGATGTGGAGAAAACCAGTTATCCAAATACAGAACAGTTAAGTTGGACCATTAACTTATATGATATACAAAACTAATGAAAGACCTAAACCAAAGACCAAAATGTATAAAACTGCTAGAAGTAAACATACAGGAAAAGCTTTCTGACATTGCATTCACCAATGATTTATCAGACATAACACAAAAATCACAGGTGACAAAGTAAAAGCAGCAATTTGAACCACCTCAAAGTTATAAACTACTGTGCATTAGAGCACACTCAGTAGAGTCAAAAGTAATCTACTGTATGGGAGGAAATATTTACAAATGATCTACGCCGTAGCAGAATATCAAGACTATATAAAGAATTCTATAAAGAACTAATCACCAATTCTACCATAAGGGGGCTGGCTCTTCCCCAATCAACCAACCACACATGGAAAATAGGAAACAAAACCACTAAGAGCAACATCAAATACACAGACCTGATGATTAAAGAAATAAAATCAAGACCATTTATTATGCATAGAAAAGTACCAAATGAAAGTAGCAGTGCCGTAAACAAAACAAATGATGGTTCATCATTGAAGGTATCACTCCACTTCATAAGCTGTCTCAATTTTTTTTTTTTTTGACCACGGCGTGGCTTGTGGGATCTTAGTTCCCTGACCAGGGATTGAACCCGCGCCTTCGGCAGTGAAAGTCCTAACCACTGGACCACCAGGGAATTCCCAAGCTCTCTCATTAAGACGCTGCAAAATTAAGGGTGGATGTAGAACGAACAGTGGGCACACAGGTGACAAAAAATATGGCACCAACAACAGTTTAGTCAATAGCCTAACTTGAGGATGTGAACTTGGACAATGTTATCTCTAGGAGAAATTCCTATACCATTTCTTGAGGATCAAAGGGGATGATCAGTAGTATATGTAAACAACATTGTCACAGTGCTATTGAGACATGCTTTGATAACATTCCTCAAAACCAGAAAAAGAACTGGAAAGACTTATCAATCAGGGTCTTTATTTTGCATCCTAGAACATGCTCACCCCGCTACTAACTCCTTTACAGTGGTGATTTTCTACGTAGCAGGAAATATTGCAACAATGAGGGAAAGTATTTGCCATCAAGAATTTAATGCTGGGACTTCCCTGGTGGCACAGTGGTTAAGAATCCGCCTGCCAGTGCAGGGTACACAGGTTCGAGCCCTGGTCCGGGAAGATCCCACATGCTGCAGAGCAACGAAGCCCGTGTGCCACAACTACTGAGGCTGCGCTCTAGAGCCTGTGAGCCACAGCTGCTGAAGCCTGCACACCTAGAGCCCGTGCTCCACAAGAGAAGCCACCGCAATGAGAAGCCCGTGCACTGCAACAAAGAGTAGTCCCCGCTCGCCGCAACTAGAGGAAGCCCGCGCACAGCAACGAAGACCCAACGCAGCCAAAAATAAACAAATAAAATAAATAAATTTAGTTTTAAAAAAGAATTTAATGTTACACAGTAAACCCATTCCACAGTGTCCAGCAGAAGTTGTCCATTAACTGCAGGTACATTATCACAGCAAAGAAATGGGATAAAATTTCAGACCCTGGGAGTATGTATTTCAAAATAAGTTTCACAGGCAAAATCATGCAAATGTGGGAGAATACGAAATCAGAAAGAATATATATTTCCCTACAAGGTAGAGGAAAAAACACGAGATATGGGGTTCAGATATTATGAGTCCTTGACATGGAATCATGAGCTTGACCCACAGATTCCAAGCTAGTCAGAAAGATTCATATGTTCTCCCCAGGAGGGACTAGGGATTAAAAAGAGGATCTCTCTGTCCACCGTCTTTACAGTTTTCCTAAGTAACAGTTACAGAAGACCTAATGCACCTCTCTATTACACACATCCGTGATATGTGTGGCCAAGTCAGAACAGAAGAAATGGCTGAGGGATCTAAACAAGCAGACAGGGCTTGAGACAGCTCCATGCAGGTTCTGAGGTGCCAGAGCTGAGAACTGAGCATTGAAGGGAATCAAGTCCAAAAGGAGAGCTGAGGGAGCAATAGACCCTTCTTTAAAACAACCCTCTTTGTGACTCTCAAAATCAAAGAGTAACAAGTCCACAGAAGCCAAATGGCCAAGTGATGTAGACTACGATAAAGACTTCGCCTTTGTTGCTGATGGAGCTCCTGCACCACTGGAGGATGACATGATACATTTTACATGTTGAGAGACAGTGATAACTCAGGGAGAAGAAAAATTTCCTCTCAGACTTGACAACAAATAAACTCCTGTTTTCCCAAAGTACTCTCCATCTGGGTAGACTTTCCCAAACACTACTAATGCTGTGGCTTCCTCTCTGCCCTTCTGAGATCTGATCTGTGCTCAAATTTCGATTCATTCCCACCCATTTGGTTTTTTGCTATTTTCATGTCACTCTTCACAGTCCAGAGTGCTTCCTCTTGCTCAAATATGCAAATAACACTCCCATCAAAAATAGAAATTCCTGCCTATTGAAAGAAATGTCAACTGCTGTGGCTTTTCCAGAATTCCAGCTCTCTGTTCACATGAGAGTGAGGACATTACAGATGGGTCTGGAAAAATGTTTCACAAATTCAGCCACTGCCTGCCTCCTTCTCAATGCAGAGGGAACAATGTAACATACAGATATCCAGCTCTCTACCAAGAAGTACTGAATCAAAAGCACAGGGGTAGAGCACAGGGAATGAAATATTTTAAAAGTTTCCGGTTGGGCATTAGACATACTCAAGCACTGGAAAAACTCCTGGCGTATCATGAAGTGGCTAGATCATCTGAAGAAAGGGCATGTTTAAACTCCTGATGCTAGGATTTCCTTGGGACTTCCCTGGTGGCGCAGTGGTTAAAAATCCGCTTGTCAATGCAGGGGACACGGGTTCGAGCCCTGGTCTTGGAAGATCCCACATGCCACGGAGCAACTAAGCCCATGTGCCCCAACTACTGAGCCTGCGCTCTAGAGCCCGTGAGCCACAACTGCTGAGCCCGTGTGCCACAACTACTGAAGCCCACGCACCTAGAGCCCAAGCTCTGCAACAAGAGAAGCCACCACAACAAGAAGCCCGCGCACCACAACGAAGAGAAGCCCCTGCTCACTGCAACTAGAGAAAGCCCTCGGGCAGCAACCAAGACCCAACGAAACCATAAATAAATAAATAAATAAATAAAATTGAAAAAATAAAATAAAAAAAACAACCCCAAAACTCCTGATGCTACATCACAAAACTTTTCTTGCCCGGTCAACATGACTTTGAGTTCAGTTAAGGAAGGCAGGCGATCCCCAAAGGCAAACAATGGTAAATGCAAAACTACCTTCCCAACTTTTGGAGTGAAGTTATCCTCACCTACAGAGATCAGGTTCCTGTAGGTCTCCACCATCACGTCCCTGTACAAGGCCCTCTGAGCAGGATCCAGGCATTCCCACTCTTCTGGAGAGAATTCGATGACCACATCCTTGAAGGTCAACCATGCCTTAAATAAAAAAAAAACATTTCGCCATGAGGGGCCATGAGCAGAGTTCTTATTTGCATATAAAATGAGTAGAGGTGAAAAGATCAATTAGGTTGAAGTATGTATTCTTTTTTTTAAAACATCTTTATTGGAGTATAATTGCTTTACAATGGTGTGTTAGTTTCTGCTTTATAACAAAGTGAACCAGCTATACATACACATATATCCCCATATCTCTTCCCTCGTGCATCTCCCACCCGCCCTATCCCACCCCTCTAGGTGGTCACAAAGCACCAAGCTGATCTCCCTGTGCTATGCAAAAGTATGTATTCTGAAAGTCATTTAAAGGTATTTGGAGCTACTCGTGTGTCTAATTTTAATTTCTTATGCTTTGTCATAGAGAGTACGATATCCTTCAAATAGATATAGATTTATCATTTTTGTAGGAAATACATGAAATAGATACAAATAAAAATTCAATGCCGGGTTGTCTACATGGAAGTGTTAGATATTATGTTCTACACACTGAGGGATAATTAAACCTGGAGGAGCTTGAGTGGTGTCTTCAGAGACGACAGAGTCCACAGTGGGTTTAAGGAAAGCTCAAAACCTCCTATCATGATGATAACAGCAGCAAAGACGAACACTGTTTGAACACTTGCTACGTGGTATGCATTACTCTAAATGTTTTACTTGTATTAACTTGTTATCAACAACACAGCTCATTAAAAACCTGTTCTGATACTGCAGAGGAGAAAACTGTGTCAGACACTGAGAAACTCGACTAAGGTCAAGAATCTAAGGAATCACACAGCAAGCAGCCGAACTCCGAAGGCTGGACTTTGGAAATGAAGTTTAAAACCAAAGAGTTAAGTAACACATACAGCATTAAAAGTACATTGCCAGAATCTCAGGGCTTTCCCAACACCCCTCAAATGCCACCCCACCCTCCTCTGCCCTTGGGATCCTTTAGAAGGAAAAGGAAAAAGAGGAGATGGAAGGAGAGCCCGTTTTCCTGGAGGGAGCCTTGCCCTAAGCCTCCTCATCTGACTGTAGCTTACCACAGGTCACTGCCCTTCCACGGAAGGGATGAGCACCCAGGGTGTGTGAACGGGATGGAAAATGCCAGTCTGTCTGGCAAAGGGAGGGAGAAACGGGCGGGCAGACAGGAGCTGCCTAAGAAACACGCAGTGGCTCACGTGGGACCACAGCGTCCCCTGGTGGAGCTGCTGGTGGCCAACGGTCTGGAGGGGCCTATGTCGGACCAAAGGGGCTTGGGGGCCCCGTCAGTGAGGCAGGGGCATGCTGGGAAAGGCAGTGCCAGCCCCACCAGGCTGTGTGAGGGGCAGTGAGGATGACTCCACACCAAGCACCAGGGCCCACTGCTGCCCAGCGCTCACATCAGCATGAATCTGTCTGTGGGAAGAGCTCATGGTGGTGTGTTCAAGATTCTGGGCTAGGCTGCCTGGGTTCGAGTCTCAGCCACACCACATCCCAGCTGTGTGGCCCTGGGCAAGTCTCTTAACCTCTCTCTGAACCTCAGGCTCCTCCACTGTAAAATGAGGGTAATAACTAGGATCCACTTCGTGCATGGGAATTAAACACATTAATATTCTTAAAGCCCTCAGAACAATGCTGTGTTCATACTAAGTGCTACGGAGAGGAGAAGGAGGAAGTTAAACAAACAAAATGCTCTTGGAAGCTTAAAAAAAAAAGTACATTGCCAGACAGTTCCCTGAGAAAACGTGAATGAAGTTCACGTGAACAATGTGAAACGGCCTAAAAGGCCATTACACATGTGTGCACGCACATATGCACACAAAATATTAGTAATTGTATTACTATTTAAACCATTAACATAATAGTATAGAAAATATTCAAGGCCATGGAATACATTAAAAATATAATTTCTACTGCAAACAGGTAAAATAGTTTCAGAATCATGATGACTTTTATCTAAAGCATGGAATTGTACATCCATGAATGTATGCACACACATGTCAACACTCTATCAAGTGAAATGAAAGGAGTATTATCTGGACTAATTTTCAGACAATTTTTTCATCATCATTTTTATTCATGTGCATTTCAGGATCTTCCAGACAATGAAAATGTTATCGATCGTACTCAACTGCATTTGTCCACATAATTCCATAATGGGCTACTAAAAAATAACAGTAGAGACATGAAAAAATAGAAGAATACTTTAATTCCAACCTCAATATAATAATTATATTAAAAACTATGATTTTGTCCATTTAGCCTTAGATAGGTATTAACAAAGGCAAAAGAGTTTCTTTTTTTTCCACTAATAACTTTGACTCAAAATTGGAAAAGTTATTACTATTATACATTTGCACAGATTAATAATAAAATTATCGTGAGAGTAAAATTTAAAACTTATTGGACAACTAAAAATGACAGGATTTCCCTGGTGGCACAGTGGTTGAGAGTCCGTCTGCTGATGCAGGGGACACGGGTTCATGTCCCGGTCTGAGAAGATCCCACATACCGCGGAGCGGCTGGGCCTGTGAGCCATGGCCACTGAGCCTGCGTGTCCGGAGCCTGTGCTCCGCAACGGGAGAGGCCACAACAGTGAGAGGCCCGCATACCACAAAAAAAAAAAAAAGGAAAAAAAAATTGTTATTAAGCAAGAATATTCCACCAAACATCATGATCAGAAGGAAACACTTGATTAATTCCTGCTGAAGTTACAGTGGAGTGAAGCGGGCTGGCCAGGGCTCCTGCCTTTCACCACTGTACAGTGTGCCTGAGCAGGGACCACTAGCAGAAGTAACAGGAGGAAAACAGAGAGCAAGAGACACACAGAGAGTGTGTCAGAGCTGCAACTGTGAACATTCACAAATCTAAGGACATGGAAAGGCGAAAAGTGAAAGGATGGAAAAAGATATTCAATCCTAAAGGGAGCAGGGGTGACTGCACAATATCAGACAAAATAAACTAAGGAAAAAACTAACACAAGAGACAAAATACATTATGAAATGAGAAAAGGGTAAATCTACCAAGAAGCTATAACGATTACAAGTATGTATACACCTAACATCAGAGCTCCCCCCAAAATGAAGAAGCTCTTAACAGAAATAAAATTGGAAATAGATAACAGCACAATATTAGTATCAGATTTCAATACCTGAGTTTTACCAATGCATGGAAACCAAAAGATCAATGAGGAAACAGCACTTGAACAACACTGTAGAACAACTGTACCTAACAAACATGTTCAGAACACTCCACCCAACAGCAGCAAACACATCCTTCTCAAGCACATGTGAAACATTCTCCATGACAGACCACATGCTAGACAATAAAACAAATCTTAACAAATTTATGAAGATTCAGATCATAAAAAGTATCTTCTTTAACCACAGTGAAATGATACCAGAAATAAAGATCAGAATGAAAACAGGAAAGTGCTCCAAAAGTGGAAATTAAACAGCTCATTCTTAAAGAAGCAATGGGTCAAAGAAGAAAGGACAAGGAAATTTTTTAAATATCTGAATGAAAATAAAAACAACATGCCAAAATCTATAACAGGTAGTCAAAGATGTATTAAACGGGAAGTCCACACTGCTAAATCAAACAACAACAAAGGAGAAAGATGCATACTCTGCACTACTGTTCAAGAAACTACTGAACACGTTAGCTAGAGTTCTTGAAAAACGAAAAAAAATTCAAAGTTATCCAAACTGAAAAAGAAGTAAAATTATCTTTTTTTTGTAAGGACAAGGTTTTCTATATCGAAAGCAAAAAGATTCCAAGAGAAAACTACCTCAAAAAACAACTTTAAAAAAGTTGCAGCATAAAAAGTCAGCACATGAAAATCAGCTGCATATACAATGAACAATGTCAACAGAAAATCAGAGAACAATCCTATAGAATCCTTAGGAAAAGATCAGCCAACTAGGTGCAAGACTTATACACTGAAAAGTACTAAACGTTCTAAAAAAAAGTGCATAGAGATACATGGAAACACCCTGTACTCATGGATTGGGAACTTCATATATATATATATATTTTTTGTGGTACGCGGGCCTCCCACCGCTGCGGCCTCTCCCGCCACGGAGCACAGGCTCCAGACGCGCAGGCCCAGCGGCCATGGCCCACGGGCCCAGCCGCTCCGCAGCACGCGGGACCCTCCCGGACCGGGGCACGAACCCGCGCCCCCTGCACCAGCAGGCGGACCCTCAATCACTGCGCCACCAGGGAAGCCCTGGGAACTTCATATTTTTAAAATGACCAAATTTGGGAATTCCCTGGCAGTCCAGTGGTTAGGACTCCGAGCTTCCACTGCAGGGGTCACAGGTTCAATCACTGGTTGGGGAACTAAGATCCTGCAAGCGCTGTGAAGCAGCCAAAAAAAAAAAAAAAGAAAAAGAAAAAAAAAGAACAAAATGACCAAATTACCCAAAGTGTTCTACAGATTCAACGGAATTCCTATATAAAATTTCAAAGGCAATTTTTACAGTAATAGAAAAAAATCATGCTAAAATTCATAGGGAATGTCAAGAGGCAGCGAACAGCCAAAATACTCTTGAAAAAGAAGAGGAAGGCAGTCATTTTTAGATTTTAAAACCTATTACAAAGTAATCAACATGATGTGGTACTGGCATAAACACAGATACATAAACCAATGGAACAGATTAGAAAACTCTAATAATCCTTGGAATATATGTAAAATGCATAGACAAGGGTGCCAAGACTACACAAAAGGTAGGATAGTCTCAAGAAATGGTGCTGAGAAAATACATACCTACTAGCAAAAGAATGAAGCTGGAACCTTACCTACATTAAAGGTAAAAACTTCTGTCTCAAAGGATACAATCCACAGGTAAAGTCAGCCTCTGAGGAATGGAGGTGATGAAGGTGATTTAAAGAATGTCCCACTGTCAGAGATTTAGGTTGATTTCATGGTTTAAATTCAAGGATGGAAGAAAACACCCTCTGTCACTGATGTAAGGTTCTGAACTTTCCATTCCATTCCCATTCATTAAGTCAGTGACTTGCTCCTTCAGCTTCAACTGAGTCTCTGAGTAAGTCAGAACAAATTTCCCCTTAATGCGTCTTCGCTAGAATCCACCTTGGCTGAGAGACTCGTGCACACACAGGAGAGGACCCTGGGATAAACCAAATACAGACTCGGAGCCAGGCAAAGCAAGATGACTGTCCAGAGGAAACGCAGAAGAACTGCGCTATATAAGTGATTCAAACTACCACAAAGGTATGACTCTTTCTCTGAGCCTGCCCGTGTGTGTCTATTCAGACGTACTCTTTTGCCTCCTAACAAACACTTTACTTGCTTCACTACTTTCCGTCTGTCGCAATTCGTTTCTATGAACGAATTCGGGCCAGGGGCCTTGTCAATGGCCACTGGCCCTCGTGGTCTAGGGGCTAAGATTCAGCACTCTCACTGCCACGACCTGACTTCAACCTCCACCTGGGAGCTGAGATTCTGCTTCAAGCCTCTGTAGGCCGAGGCCACCAGAGATCAGCTTTTCAACATATCCCTATCTAAATGATGTCTATTGTCTCTTTCAGGCAATTAGATAAGTGAAGTCAGGTAACTCTGCTGCCAATATAATGTCCTAAAACACAAATCTGATCAGACCACTGTTTTGTTTTTTTTTTTGGAGCAACAGGGTTTATTTCGTGCTCAGGTTAAATTTTGGCTGCAATATTCACATTTTCTTCATTCTGGAACCCAAAAGGGTAGAGCAGTCCTTATCTAGGACACCCTACTCATATCACAGAAGGATCCATGGTAGAACCACACGATGGTTCCTAAAGCTTCGGCTTGAAAAGGGCGTGGGTCACTTTTGCTCACATTTTATTGGCTTAAGCAAGTCCTCTGACCGTGCCTGATGCCCATAGAGAATTAGAAGTATAATTCTCCCATAGGACGGGGAGACAAATAATTGAGACCCATGACATAGTGTGCTAATGCGATGTTTAGGATTTTTGCATTTATATTTAGGGGTGAGATCGGCCAGCCTATAATCTTCCTTCCTCAAAGTGTCCTTGTTGTGCTCGCTTCGGCAGCACGTATACGAAAACTGGAAAGTGTCCTTGTGATCAGACCACTCTTGACTTTGATCCCTTTATTGGTTTTTCATTGTTTGGTTAAATAAATTTCTTAGCCATGAAAAAAAAAAATTCCCCCTTATCGTTCTGTTTTCCAGATTTTACCAGGTATTGTGCATATTAATACCTGACTTGCATGTGCAGCTTCTCTATCCTGGTTGACAGAAAGCAGACAGTGCATCCAGATGGGGCCTCTCAACAATCCCTGCTGCCCAGGAGCACTGACACCCCATCTCCAATCCATGGGTGTGAAATCTGAGTGGAGACGACAGAGACTGAGGGAAGGACCCAGGTGACTGTGATGTACAACTGTCAGGCAGGATACTTCAGAGTCAGGGAAGATTAATGAGTCCAAAGAAGGGCATTTCACAAGGACAGACTGTGAATCAATTGAAAATACGATTTTACCTGAGAAAGAGTCATTCCTGACTCCTCTGCTTTCCCCTTCCTCCTCTTCCTCTTAGCAGAACACAGGAAAAGGAGAAAACAAAATATTAGACTAACTGGTGAAACTAGGATTTGACTGTTAATATAAAAGATCATTGACAACTTTACCAAGTGTCCACCAAAAGTCTAAAATTATTTGTTACGTACCAAAGAGCTTTTCCAGTACAAAAGATAAAGAGGAGAAAGCAGGCAGGCCTCCAAGAAATCTGAAACACATTTTAAAAAGAAACAATTTGTGAGTATTTTCATCTAATAATTGTGGTGTCAAAGTTTTAAAAATCTGACAATATATCATGTTTAGAAAAGAATGACTTGACATGATTATAGAAGACCACCAAAGCTTGTTACAGAAATTAATGATTATTTATAGGGAAGTAGAAACTGAATGAAAATTTATTCCACGCTACAAAAAGAATTATATGTAAAGAGATGAAAAAGAAAAGAAAACCCATCACAAAAAATAAACACTTTTAATGTTCCTTTTAAAAGGTACCATGGGGCTTCCTTGGTGACACAGTGGTTGAGAGTCCGCCTGCCGATGCAGGGGACACAGGTTCAAGCCCTGATCCAGGAAGATGTCACATGCTGTGGAGCAACTAAGCTCGTGTGCCACAACTACTGAGCCTGTGGTCTAGAACCCGCGAGCCACAACTACTGAAGCCCACACGCCTAGAGCCTGTGCTCCACAACAAGAGAAGCCACCACAATGAGAAGCCCGCGCACCGCAACGAAGAGTAGCCCCCGCTCCCTGCAACTAGAGAAAGCCTGCGCACAGCAACGAAGACCCAACACGGCCAAAAATAAATTAGATACAACATTAAAGAAATAAAAAATGTTTTAAAAATATACAAAAAATAAAAGGTAGCATGTAGTGACAGATTCAATCATTTCTTGCCCCACGTGTCCTCTCCCTACTCCTCTGCCCCATGTCAGGAAAAGGGAAGGGGGTAACTCACAACTTAGTGAAGCAAATCACTGCCCCCTGGCTAAACAGGGTTTGCAAATGGAAGTTATCTTCTGATACAAATAATTACAAAATGCACATGACAGGAGTTCTGCAATTCTCATCCTCATCTGTATAATTAAAGAAAAATTAATTACATTTTAAAATAACAAATCATGTATCACGGCTTAATCATCCATATCCAAACAACTCACCATCCAACTGCAGCCAGCTCCCACCACCTACCTGCACTACAATGTGTTTCCATTTCATGAGGTTTATGTCTTCCTATTTTTTTATTTGTCTCTGTCTCTCTTCTTGTTCCCCTCTGCTCTGCTGCTGTTCCTGCCCTCCTATTTCCTCCCTCACACCTGTCCTGCCCAACTCTGCAACCTGTTCCCCCTCCTGATGCTCTTTCTCCCCAACCCTTCTGATTACCCTAAATCTCTATGTATTTCTGCCTCTTTCTTCCCCCACATGCTCCCTCTCTGCCCTTCGGGTGACACCCCTTCTGTCCCTGTTACACGCCCTTCCTCCTCCCTATCTGGCATCTCAGATGGCTGCGCTTCCTTCCTGCCCTCTCTCTCTCTCTTCCTCTTCTCTTCTAGTCACACTTTGTCCTCTTTCTCTCCCAGCACCACGTTGCTCTGTAGCCCAAGTTTCCAACTCTTTCATCCTCTCGCCCACTCTGTGTGAAGTGCCTCTCCTTTGTTACCCCCGTCCCGCCGCTGACCCAGGGCCCTGTGTTGCTCTCCCATCCCTGGAGATCCGACTTTTTAAAAATTTACTTCTTTATTTTATTCACCTATTTCAGTGCTTTATCGCTTTCATTTCCCTGTCTTTTTACAAGTCCTCAGCCACCCCCTGTATTCCCATCGATTCTCCCTCATTCTTTTCTCGTTCTCAGTTTTTTATTCCTGTCCGTCTCTGTCTCTGCTTCTCCTGATCCCCCTCGCCCACGTATTTACAGAGATGGTGACTGAATAAGATGCCCGCGTATCAAAAGAGGAAATTTTCCAGCGAGATGGACTTGGGACGGAAGAATACTGGGTGTCACACGCCTGTCCCAGGTCACTCCCCGCCCCCCACGCCGGGGGAGAGGAAGGGCTGACTACGAAGGGGAAGCCGGGAGAGCAAAAGGACCGGCCTGAGGAGACGCGAGGACAGAGAGGCGGGGAAGAAGGGGGTCCCGGAGAGGGGCCGGTTCTGAAGAATCCCAGGACCGGGGAGAGGACGCGCCCTGTCCGGGAGCGGGGCGGCAGGCGCTGCCCTCCAGGGGCCGAGAGGGCGAGGCTGCGGGGCGCGAGTCCACCTCGCGGAAGGGGACGTTACATGGGTGACATGGGTGTGGCGGGGGAGCTACTAAAGCGTTTTAAGCAGGAAAATGTAGTGAAAGGCGGTGTGTACGTGGACCGAAGGCAGAAAAGCCAAGGGCAGGGACCAGCCGCGTAGCGAATTCAAACCCAAATGAAAGATACCCGACCCGTAACGGCGACGTCTGGATTTACAGGGGTGGGAGGGCCGGGCGCTGGGATTTTAGGTCTACAGTCACTCGCAACACCCTGAGGTTTGCGTAAGGGGAGCCGGGCAGCACAAATTTACACTTCAAAGGAGACACTTACCCCCGACAGCTCGACCTTCACTCCGAGCTCCCCACTTCCGGTTCCGTAAGAAACTGAGCGGAGTTAGAGGCAGGGCTTCCGGGGGCGGGGCCTGAGCGGAGCGCTAGCGGTGAGGGGCGGGGCGAGGAGGGAGCCAGTTGTGTGAACGGAGTACGGGGTGTCGGGGAAGAGTTGGTGCTTCTCCGTAACTTGGAGTAAAAGCTTACAGTTCTGTGGGCTACTTAGGTGGGAAGCTAATGTTTCCTCCTAACAAGCTGAAACGGTTTCAGTAAAAACCTTTTTTTGCCAGCAGGTTGCTCGCATGTCGTGGTCGTGAGGCTCAAGCAATTCAGTGGTTGGAAACGTGGGTCTCCAATGGGTTGCTGCGGGGCAGTGGTTGGATCCCGGAAAATTTCCTGCAGTTAGAACTAATTTAAGCAGTTTAAGGAAACAAGAGCTAGACTGGCCTCTGTATTACACACTAGAATGAGAAATGAAAAAACACTCCCAGTGTAGAATGGGCCATTTCACAGTGACACCTTACAGAATAGATTTTCCTTTCTATTCTTCATTCAGCCAGGACTACAAACTCAACACTCTCTTGGTTCCAGACACTCAGAGACGAAACCTAGCATCTGAGGATGGAGGACTAAGGCATATGATAATTTCTGTCACTAATCATTGCTTTTAAAAATGCAATACAGGACTTCCCTGGTGGCGCAGTGGTTGGGAGTCCGCCTGCCGATGCAGGGTACACGGGTTTGTGCCCCGGTCCGGAAAGATCCCACATGCCGCGGAGCGGCTGGGCCCGTGAGCCATGGCCGCTGAGCCTGCGCGTCTGGAGCCCGTGCTCCGCAAAGGGAAAGGCCACAACAGTGAGAGGCCCGCGTACCGCGAAAAAACAAACAAACAAGCAAAAAACAAAAAAACAAAAAAAAATGCAATACTTTTTTTAAATTGTTATAAATTGCCTTGTTCTTTTTGCTAAAGTGTTTTGCCTTTATTTAAAATCACATTCCGCTCCCCCCTCCCCCAGTTTTGATACGTATTTGACTTACATCACTGTGTGAGTTTAAGTTGTACAGCATGATGTTCTGACTTACATAGATTGAAATAATTACCGAAATAAGTTTAGTAAGCATCTATTATCTCATTCTCAGGATAAAGAACAAACTCCATTCACATACTCTGTCCCTAACATCTTTTCCCTTTACTTTTCTCTGTTCTTTAGGTGGAAATACGAAATTCAAAAATTCACATTTCTTATTAAAACTATGATGGCCACTTAAAAAGTAGGTAATATTTAGAAAAACATGTGAGACTAACGTTTCGCTGAAAACGAGACAAAATCTGAAAATGAAAAGGGTTTTGTTCTCAATCGTCACCCTTCTTGGTCATCGAGCAGCCATGTTGCTACAAGCAAAGTAAAGACTAAGTGCTCATGGAGACAGAAGGGGCAAAGGACCCATCACATCACAAACTTCGCCCCCTGGACTTCCTCTTATGTGAGAATGATAAACCTCCAACTTCTTTCAGTCACCATTCTCCAGGCGTTCCTGATAAACAGGATTATTATTTTCTGATGGGTACAGAATGAAGCCTTTCAGAAAGAATCTTGAATTCAAAATTTTGTGGCTTAGGACTTCTCTGGTGTCGCAGTGGTTAAGAATCCACCTGCCAATGCAGGGGACATGGGTTCGAGTCCAGGAAGATCCCACATGCGGCAGAGCAACTAAGCTCGTGCGCCACAACTACTGAGCCTGGGCTCTAGAGCCTGCGAGCCACAACTACTAAGCCCCTGTGCTGCAACTACTGAGCCCGCGCACCTAGAGCCCGTGCTCTGCAACAAGAGAAGCCACCACAATGAGGAGCCCATGTACCACAACGAAGAGCAGCCCACGCTCACCGCAACTAGAGAAAGCCCGTGCACAGCAACGAAGACCCAACGCAGCCAAAAATTTAAAATAAATAAATTTAAAAAAACATTTTGTGGCTTAAAAAGACTTTATGAAAACATGACTTAAGTGATGAGTTAACAGCTGTTGAGCACATGTTGCCTAGAATTCACACCGCGTTAACAAAATATAGCATGAGAATTTATGTCAAATGTTCAGAATGTTAGGTTGTAATGTCACAGGAGTAAGGAATCCACTGCCACAAATACTTCCGTGACCATTAAAGCTACTGGTCAATGAGCCTGTGCATTCCAGCACCCTTGTTTACACTGGCAACATGGATTCACTCATCGTGTCAGTCGTGAATGATTCCCTCACTGATGATCCAGCAGATAAAATCAATACCCTGCTTTCAGATAGCTTCTGTTCTATAAGGGACGGTCAAAAATAATTAAATACATTAAATAATTCAATAATACATGAAATTTAATGGAATGATGTGTGTAGAAAGTCAAAGGAGTCTACAGAAACTGAGAGAAAAACTGCAATTTGCAAGATGTCATGATATAAGAACGCCCAAAAATCTACTATAATTGTATATACTAGCAATTTACAAATGGAAACTGAAATTAAAAATATAATATCATGTTTGAATGTTCAAAAAAGAAACAATAAAAATGAGTAAATCTAACAAAACACTGACTTTCATGAAACAGTAATGAAAGAAGTCAATGATGAACTTTTACTTACATTTACTTATGACATTCCATATTGAATATGACATATCATATTCATTGATTGGAAAACAACATCTAAATATTGTTAAATTACCCCAAATTGTCATACAGGTATAATGCATTTCCAATCTAGATTTTTATAGAACAACCAATATTATTCTAAAATTAATATAGAAAGGCAAAAGAACGAGAAGAGCTACAGCATCACAAAAATACTGAAGTGGCTGGAATCATTCCACATGATCTCAAGATTTCTAATATAGTAACAGTAATCAAGATTGTGTGGGATTTGTTGAGGGACAGACACACAGACCAAAGGAACAGAATGAGGAAAACAGAACCCCACACAGCTACAAGTAACCTTTAACAACATGGGTGTGAGCTGTGCGGATTTATTTTTTTACACAGATGCCACAACAAATTTAATAATAATGAAAACATTTGAAACTTTCGGAGAATTGCCAAAATGTGACACAGAGACACAAAGTGGCTGTCAGAAAAACGGCCCAAAGACTTTCTCCATGCAAAGTTGCCAGAAAACTGTAATTTGTAAAAAAAAAAAATGCAGTATCTTGAAGCACAATAAAGCGAATTGCAATGAAAGAGGTATAACTGGATTGACATCATAGGAAGTTACCATAACCACAATTATATATGACGATAGTCGATTTAAAAATGGCAAGTTATACTCGTAAAATTGACGATAGATGTTGTGTGGTTGAAGGATTTAAATAACTTGGCTTATTAGAGTAGCAAAATGGTTAAGATACCTCTCTTTGAAGCCAGTCAACATGGATTCAATTCCTGATTTACCCACTTGCTGGGATGGGACTAAATAAGTCTTTAAACCTGTCATTGTGCCAAGCTGCTTCATTCATGAAATAATAAATAGTACTTTTCTTCAGAGATGAAAATCCAATATCTTATTATGCATAAAGCAATAATAACAGTGACTCTCACTAATCAAAATCAAGAACTTATCAAAGAAAAATGTATCATTTGGGGATGGGAAGAAACCCTAAGTGGAGGATATCAGGTGTCAGTTGTCATGCTAAACAGAACAAATCTTTTCTCTGTAAGATCCTCTGGCAATGAATGTGAATACATCACTGGGAAAGGACAGAATGACTTCCAGGAATTTGGCAATGGGGATTATCTCCTTGTCACAGACCATACTTGGATTCTTTCGGTCTTTCTTTCTTATGTATCATGATATTTTCATTCTCTTCACTGCATGCTTCTTTACCTCCACACACTTGCTTTTCAAGCACCTAACCATAGCCAACTCCCAGAAAAAAAGATTTCATGGCACCGTTTTGCCATTTCAGTTCTTTCATTGAACTAAAGCCCCGAAATAACTCTTCCATCATGTTTACAGTACACCTACTTTGTGTCATTGCTTATATGCATTATCACATCACAAAAGTCCCAAAACAACCCACTGATTTATACACCCCTTGTTGCAAAACAAGGGAAATATGCAAGGGAGGAAATAATAATGCAAAAACAAAAAGTGTATAAAAAACATTTTACTTACTAGAAAATTAATCATGGAACATACTGCTTAATACTGTAATTTGAAATACAAATTTTAATAGTCTTTGGATAATTGATTCTCTAGTAAGTTGTTTAGTTATATCATCAACTAAGCATTTCTAGACATTAATTTTTAGTAAACTAGTATAAAGATATCTTAGACAACTTATCTAAATAAAACCTTTACAGCATTTCCAAAAACCAAATTGATTTTTTTTTTTTTTTTGGTGCTGCTGCTTAGCTTGTTGGATCTCAGTTCCCTGACCAGGGATTGAACCTGGGCCACAGTAGTAAAAGCCCCGAATCCTAACCCCTAGATCACCAGGAAACTCCCTACATTCTTTTTTATATTCTTCTCCATTACAGTTTAACCCAGAACATTGAACATAGTTCCCTGTGATCTACAGTAGGACCTTGTTGTCCATCCATTCTATATATAATAGTTTGCATCTACTAGCCCCAAACTCCCGGTCCATCCCTCCCCTACCTCTCCTCCCCCTTGGCAACCACAAGTCTATTCTCTATGCCTGTAAGTCTGTTTCTGCTTCATAGATAGGTTCGTTTCGGTCGCATTTTATTATTTTATTTTTTATATTTTTTGCTCCACTGCTTGGCTTGCGGGATCTTAGTTCCCGGACCAGGGATCAAACCTGGGCCGCCGCAGTGAAAGCGCCAAGTCCAAACCAATGGACTGAGGAGGAATTCCCTGTGTCATATTTCAGATTCCACAGATAAGTGATATCATATGGTATCTATCTTTCTCTTCCTGACTTTCTTCACTCAGTGTGATAATGTCTAGCTCCACCCATGTTCCCCAAAATGGCATTATTTCATTCTTTTATGGCCGAGTAGCACTCCATTGTATACGTGTACCACATATATCCATTCATCTGTCCACATCCATTTTTTAGCAGCCGGCCAAAAAATAAAACAAAATAATCCAACTTGAACAATGGAATGTACATGTGGTGCAGGAAAAGAAATGAAATAAATTAGTAGCATAAAGAAAAGTGTGGTCTTTCCTAACCAAGAAAACAGGATTTTCAAGAGTAAACATCCAGTGTTTTATTTTTTATTTATTTATTTTTACATCTTTATTGGAGTATAATTGCTTTACAATGTTGTGTTAGTTTCTGCTTTATAACAAAGTGAATCAGTTATACATATACATATGTTCCCATATCTCTTCCCTCTTGTGTCTCCCTCCCTCCCACCCTCCCTATCCCACCCCTCCAGTGTTTTATTAAAGAGTCTCACATCATTTTTTGATGTTTGCCTACTTACAACTATATATTAAGATTCACCATAACCTCTCCTTATTTGGCCTATGTGGTGAAGAAGATCAAGTCTGAGGGCTTCCTTCTTTGATACCAACTGGAAGTTCAAAACATAACTGGTTAGCCTTCCCTAAGCCCGATCCAGTAATCACCTTAATACATCAAGTCATTAATCATTCCCTGTTATGTCAAACCATTTTTTGAACACCTTGGTATTCTTCCCTGTCCCCCTAGAAAGCGGAATTACATAACAAACATTCTCATAACACTTCAACATTAATATCAATCTAAATGACCAAACTAGCCTTTGCGTGGAGTTCCACCCTATCCCAGTGAATAGCCACAAGTGCAAACCAGCAACAACAAAAAACGGTTTTGGTGGTGCTATGTGAAATTTCTAGTTTATCTATCAAGCAAAAATCTTCCCATTGTATATTGTTTAGTGTTAATACTCAGGAACATTGTTATTTTCAAATTATTTTACTGAGCGGTTCAAGGACAAAAGTGAAACTGGATGATTTTAAATTTTTCTAATATTTTTTATGTGCTTCTATGTTCCTATTTTTCCTTCATGTAAATCAAGGTGCACGATGTTAGATTTACTGGGCACAAAAAAGATCATGAAGAAATACATTCATACACCGCATATTCATGAATAGGGATGAGGTTGCACACACATTCACAAGGTGGACTCACTTGCCCCCAAGACAGAAAACCAAGAAGTAATTGCAGTTTCACCCCTCGCAGGAATGTCACCTTAAACCAATCACTCTGGAGTTTCCTGAACATTAGTGAGGTAATCTGCAGGATAAGACTAAGACTTTGGTGCTACTTTCCCCCAGAAAAGGTAATCTTGCCTGAAAGAACCTTTTCTTTTACTAATAACATTCTTATCCCACCAAGTTACTGCCTATAAAAGCCTTCCAATTTGTACAGCACCGTTTAGGACCTCTTTAATTTCTAGGTGGGATACTGCCCAATTCATGAATCATTCAATACAACCAATCAGATCTTTAAATTTACCCTGTTCAATTTTTGCATGTCAATAAAATTCAGAGTCTGAAATAAACTGCTATGCTACTTGCATTATAGCCATCTGAATATTCTGGAATAGAGTGGAGGGAATAATCAAGTACAAATTATGAGTATATAATCCCCAAATTATATGTTGTTTGATTCCATATTCGAAAGAAATTGCTATAGATTCTTTCCACCCTGACAGCCTAATGGTGCATTCTTAGCGTTTATTGTAAAGCACCAAGACAGGATAAAACTGTGTTGGTAAAAGAAACAGGATTCAACCAGGGTGATGAGGAGAGTGATTAAATTTTATTGCATCTGTGTGGTTTCTCTCCAGGATAAATATTCTGATATCTAGCGACAAGTAAGTAATAATTTGAAACATTGCCATATTTATTGCATTTTATTTACTTTACTTTTTTTTTTTTTTTGCTGCATTGGGTCTTCATTGCTGTGCGCGGGCTTTCTCTAGCTGCTCTAGATGCAGCGAGCGGGGGCTATACTTCACTGTGGTGTGCGGGCTTCTCATTGTGGTGACTTCTCTTGTTGCAGAGCACGGGGCTCTAGGCACACGGGCTTCAGTAGTTGTGGTTCACAGGCTCAGTAGTTGTCGCTCGCGGGCTCTAGAGCACAGGCTCAGTAGTTGTGGCACACTGGCTTAGTTGCTCCGTGGCATGTGTAATCTTCCCGGACCAGGGCTCAAACCTGTGTCCCCTGCATTGGCAGGTGTATTCTTAACCACTGCCCTACCAGGGAAGTCCCTATTGCATTTTAAAGTATGAAGTATTTGGTGAACCCTCAGTTTAAGGCACAAGCAAAAAGCTTTGCCATATTCAGTACATCTGTAATGTCCTGTCGCGTATAGATTATCTGATGATTGATGAAATGTGAGCCCCAAGTAAAGGTTTTTCCCATTCATTGCATTTGTGAGGTAATAATCTCCAGAATGAATTATTTGGTGAATGAATTTGTTGCCTAAAGTCCTGGTCAAAGTAAATACATTTACCTGATATTTCTCCAGTATGACTTTTCCAATGAAGCTAAGATGTGTACACTTGCTAAAACCCTGGCTTAAAGTCCCTCACCAATATGGATTACCTGATACTAAGTTAGACTTCAAAGTACAATAAATGATTTGCCATACTCATTATATTTGTAAGGTTTCTCTCCAGTATGAAGTTTTTGGTGCACCTTAAGGTACAAATTTTGACTAAAAACTATGAGACATTTATGACATTTCTACGATTACCGTCCAGTATGGCTTATCTGATGGTAAGAGAGGTTTTGCCACAGTCATGAACGTGCATGTTTCCTCCCACTATGAATCTCCCATGAATTTAAACTGTCAGTTTTGAATGAGGATCTTCCCATATATATCACATTAATATGGTTTCCCCTCTGTATTTATTATCTGATGTGTAATGAGGGTTCAGGTGTGAGTAAGGTCTTTTCAACACTCATTATTTTTGAAAGGTTTCCCTCCATTATGAATTCTCTGATGCTTTGCAAGGGTGCCTTTTTGACGAAAGACCTTGCTGCACTCATTACAGTTGTAAGGTTTCTCTCCAGTATGAATTCTCTTATGAACTGCAAGGTTTGACTTCCGACTAAAGATCTTGCCACACTCATTACATTTGTGGAGTTTCTCTCCAGAATGAATTCTCTGATGAACTGCAAGGTCTGAATTTCTACTAAAGGCCTTGCAACATATATGACATTTATGTAACTTCTCTGCTGTATGGATTATCTGATGACGCCTGAGTTTTGAGCCCTGACTAAACGTTTTCCCACACTCATTGCATTTGTAAGGTTTCTCTCCAGTATGAATTCTCTGATGAGTTGCAAGGATTTGTTTTTGATTAAAGACCTTGCCACACTCGCTACATTTGTAAGGTTTCTCTCCAGTGTGAATTCTCTCATGAACTACAAGGTTTGATTTCTGACTAAACACCTTTACACATTCATTACATTTGTAAGGTTTCTCTCCAGTATGAATTCTCTGATGAACTATAAGGTTTGAATTTAGACTAAAGACTTTTTCACACATATCACATTTATGTAATTTCTCTCTGGTATGGATGATCTGATGTCTACTGAGGTGTGATCCCTGAAAAAAGGTTTTGCCACACAGATTACATTTGTAAGGTCTTTCCCTGGGTGCTTTCTGGTATTTTGTCAGTAATGATGGATGCATAAAATCACTCTCATGTATATTAGAAATGTTGGTTTGGACACCAGAAGAAATTCCTTGAAGTGGTGAACATAAGGCATTACTGCTAATAGTCTTGTCAGCTTGATTAAACTCATTAATTTTCTCTTCACTTTTAAAAATATGCAGGTCATCCAGAAAGCTTAAGGCAAGGCTGTTTTCAATAAGCTCAACTCCTGCAGTACTTCTACCATGTCCATCTCTCTTACCAGTGAGATTTTGGTTATGGGTTATAGTCATGCCTTTGTAATTTCTTACCTCAGCTCTCCGCTGAGACTCAAGGTCATAAATATTTTCCTGGACAACCTTGAGGTAAAAATGTTTGATTTCATTCCTTTCATGTCTTCGCAGCATTATGGTTTGGAATACTTCTTCTCTATCAGTGTTTGCTTTTAGATGTAATTTCTTTATCACATGTATACGAGAAATATCTACAAGATACAAAGAATCATATGTATCCAACACATTGTAATTCATAAATAAATATTTCAAGTTACATACATGATACTACTCTAAAAATAGTACTTATTTCAAAGAGAGTTAAGAAACTACCTACAATGATCTTAAAACTGTAGTAAAGCAAAAAAAACAGGATTCTTGTGGCTTCCCTGGTGGCTCAGTGGTAAGAATCCGCTTGCCAATGCAGGGGACACGGGTTCGAGCCCTGGTCCAGGAAGATCCCACATGCCACGGAGCAACTAAGCCCGTGTGCCACAACTACTGAGCCTGCACCCTAGAGCCTGAGAGCCACAACTACTGAGCCCATGTGCTGCAACTAGTGAGCCCGCATGCCTACAGCCCATGCTCCGCAACAAGAGAAGCCACCACAATGAGGAGCCTGCACACCACAATGAAGAGTGGCCCCCGCTCACTGCAACTAGAGAAAGCCCATGCACAGCAACGAAGACCCAACGCAGCCAAAAATAAAAATAAATAAATTTTTTTTAAAAAGAATAGGATTCTTTACTAAAGAAAAAGTGATCAGAGGTAATTCTAATTATTTTAGAGCACCCTATTTTCAAACAACCTATGACAAAAACTCTCACATTAAACAAACTGGTATTAGCTATCAAATAAAGTGTATTTTTCCACCATGACCCCAAAGCACATGACAGTTTTGAATTGGAAAACTAATCTAGCACAAAGAAAGTGAAGAATTTGACAAAACAATTTAATCAACCAAATATTTTTCTAAATACCTCTTATAAAACTATGTACCTATGAAGAAGCATAAAACATTCTAAAAGTACAGAACAGTGGAAAACATAGGCAGAACACTTTAACATTAACCGGAGCAGTATCTTTTTGGATCCACCTACTAGAGTAATGGAAAGTAAAACAAAAATAAAGAAATTGGATCTAATTAAACTCAAAAGCCTCTGCACAGAAATGGAAGCCATAAACAAAATGAAAAGACAACCCACAGAATGGGAGAAAATATTTGCAAATGATGCAACTGAAAAAGGGTTAATCTCCTAAATAAACAAACAGCTCATACAATTTAATATCAAAACAACAAGGACTTCCCTGGTGGTGAGTGGCTAGGAATCCACCCGCCAACGCAGGGGACACAGGTTCAAGCCCTGGTCCGGGAAGATCCCACATGCCGAGGAGCAACTAAGCCTGTGCACAACTACTGAGCCTGCACTCTAGAGCCCGCGAGCCACAACTACTGAGCCCACGTGCCACAACTACTGAAGCCCATGTGCCTAGGGCCCAGGCTCCGCAATGAGAGAAGCCACTGCAGTGAAAATCCCGTGCACCACAACAAAGAGTAGCCCCCGCTCTCCGCAACTAGAGAAAGCCCATGGGCAGCAACAAAGACCCAATGCAGGCAAAATAAATAAATAAAATAAATTTATTTTTTAAAAAAACCCACCCAAAAACACTAATTGAAAAAGATACATACACTGCAGTGTTAATAGCAGCACTATTTACAATAGGCAAGACATGGAAGCAACCTAACTGTCCATCAACAGGTGAATGTATAAAGAAGATGTCATATATATATGCCATGGAATATTACTAAGCCATAAAAAAGAATGAAATAATGCTGTTTGAAGCAACATGGATGGACCTAGAGATTATCATACTAAGTGAAGTAAGCCAGACAGAGAAAGCCAAATATCATGTGATATGGCTTATATGTGGAATCTTTAAAAAAAAGGGTACAAATGAACTTATTTACAAAATAAAAAGAGACTCACAGACATAGAAAACAAACTTATGATTACCAAAGGGGAAGATATGTATTTCTTTTTTAAAATGAATTTATTTATTTATTTATTTATTTATTTATTTTTGTGCCACCAGGTAAGTCCAGGACTATGTATTTCAAAAGCAAGTTTCAGGGCTTCCCTGGTGGCACAGTGGTTGGGAGTCCGCCTGCCGATGCAGGGGACGCAGGTTCGTGCCCCGGTCCGGGAGGATCCTGCATGCCGTGGGGCAGCTGGGCCCGTGGGCCATGGCCACTGGGCCTGCGCGTCCGGAGCCTGTGCTCCGCGACGGGAGAGGCCACAGCAGTGGGAGGCCTGCATATCACCAAAAAAAAAATAAAAATAAAAATATAAAAATATTTTTAAAAAGCAAGTTTCAAAGGCAAAATCATGCAAACTTAGGAGAATACAAAATCAGGAAGGTAGACTAGGTAGAGCAGTACACGAGTGAAAAAAATACAAGATATGTTTGTCAGATATTATAGGACCTTCAGATGGAACCATGCACTCTACCCACAGATGCCAAACAAAAAGCCTGAAAGATGCACACATTCCCCCCATGAGGGACTGGGGATTAAAAAGAGGATCTCGGGACTTCCCTGGTGGCACAGTGGTTAAAACTCTGCGTTCCCAATGCAAGGAACAAGAGCCCACATGCACGCCACAACTAAAAATTCGCATGCCACAACTAAGGAACCCTCCTGCTGCAACTAAGACCTGGCACAACCAAATTAATATAAAAAATAAAAACAAAATAAAAAAATTAAAAGAGGATCTCTCTGTACACTGTCCTTACAGTTTTCCTAAGTAACAATAACAGAAGATCCAACCAACAGGGCTAGGACACACATCCCTGAACTGTGTGGCAAGAGGAGAACAAAAGAAGTAGACAGGACTTGAGACAGCTCCATGCAGGTTGTGAGGTACCAGATGGAATCAAAGAGCAGCCAGTGTTTTCCCATCTTCTGTCTGGGTCTTCTAAAAACATCCAATGGGGATGGAACCAAGAAAGGTTCAGGGATTAGTCTGGAGGCATCAGCTCTTATCCATGTGGACTGAGAACTAAGCATCCAGTGGAATCATGCCCTGAAGGAGAGATGAGGGGGTAGGAGACCCCTTTAAAAAAATCCCACCTCATGCTACTCAAGGTCAAGCAACAACTAGTTCACAGGTACAAGATGGCAGAGTGTGGTAGATCACGATAAAGACTTTGCCTTTGTCTCTGGTAGAGTTGCAGTACCACTGGAGGGTAAAAGAACACATTTTACATGCTGAAGGACAACGTGGTAAGTTGGGGAGAAGAAAAATTTCCTCTGAGGGTTCACAATAATAAATTATCTTCTGTATTCCCACAGAACTCTCTGATGAGGGGAGAGTTAACCAAACACTATTAATAACGAGGTTTCCTCTCGGCCTTTCTGAGATCTGACCTATGTTCACACTTTGATACATGCTCAAAGGCATTCACATCACTCTCAACAGCCCAGCACTCTTTCTCTTGCTACAAAGTGAGTAAAATATTCAGCTGAGAAACAGAAATCCCTCCACACAAGAAGAAAGAAAGGTGATTTCCTGTGACTTTTCCAGAACTCTAATTCTTTGTTCAACTGAAGATTACAAATGAATCTAGAAAAATATTTCAAAAATTCACCCACTTTTCCCCTCCTTCTGAATGCACACGGAACAGTATAAAATGCAGAAATGTAGCTCACTTCCTAGAACTCCTAACTCAAAAGCACAGGAGTAGAAAAATAGGAACGTGGGTATATTAAAAGTTTACCATTCAGCTTTATGAATACATAAGCTCTGAAACAACCCCTGATAAATCATGAAGTGGGGAGATCATCTAAGGAAAGGTAGGATTAAACTCCTGATGCCACATCATGAAGCTTTTCAATGTCTGAGATAATAGGGATTTTGGATCAGTCAAGCAAACAGGGCCTCCCAAGAGAAAATGGAAGGATACCCAAGGGCAGAGCCCAACTTCTAGAGGGAAGTTATCCTCACCTAGGGAGACCAGGTTCCTGTAGGTCTCCAGCATCACGTCCCTGTACAAGACCCTCTGAGCAGGGTCCAGGCATTCCCATTCCTCCTGAGAGAATTCTATGGCCACATCCTTGAAGGTCAACTGTGTCTGAAATGAAAACACATTTAACCAAAGAGCCCTGAGGAGATTCTTATTTTCGCACAAAATGAGAAGAGGACAGAGGAGTAAGGATCAATTCAGTTGAAGTAAATATTCTGACAGATCCATGTAAAGCTATGTGAAGGAAATTGTCATTCTCTAATTTAATTTCTTAGGCTTTTTCTTAACATTATGATATCCCCCATCAATCAATGGATTTTTTCCTTTTGTAGTCAATACATAAAATACATACAAATAAAATTCAACAATGGATTGTCTATGCAGAAGTGTTATATATTATATTTTACACACTGAGTGATATTTAATATCTAGGTAAGCTACGCTATGAGTGGTATCTTCAAGGATGACAGAGTCAACAGTGGCTTTTTTTTTTTGGCTGCATTGGGTCTTCGTTGCATCACTCGGGATCTTCATTGCAGCATGCGGGAGCTTTCGTTGCAGTGTGCAGGATCTTTTGTTGCAGCATGCAGGCAATCTGCTGTGGTGCGCAGGCTCCAGAGCACTTGGATTTCAGTAGTTGTGACTCACGGGCTCAGTAGTTGCGGCGCATGGCCTTAGTTGCCCTGCGGCATGTGGGATCTCAGTTCCCCAACCAGGGATTGAACCCGAGTGCCCTGCATTGAAAGGCACATTCTTTTTCATAAATTTATTTACGTACTTATGCATTTATTTATTTATTTAATTTTTGGCTGCATTGGGTCTTCACTGCTGCGCGTGGGCTTTCTCTAGTTGTGGCAAGCAGGGGCTACTCTTCGTTGCGGTGCACAGGCTTCTCATTGCGGTGGCTTCTCTTATTGTGGAGCACAGGCTCTAGGAGCACGGGCTTCAGTAGTTGTGGCATGCAGGCTCAGTAGTTGTGGCTTGTGGGCTCTAGAGTGCAGGCTCAGTAGTTGTGGCACACGGGCCTAGTTGCTCCGCAGCATGTGGGACCCTCCTGGACCAGGGCTCAAACCCATGTCTCTTTCATTGGCAGGCAGATTCTCCATCACTGAGCCACCAGGGAAGCCCAGAAGGCCCATTAACCACTGGACCGCCAGGGAAGTCCCCAACAGTGGCTTTAAAGAAAAGTCAAAATCTTAAATTATGATAAGGATAGCAACAGCAATGACTAAAGGTGTCTGCATATTTAACATATACTAAGCATTACTGCAAATGTTTTACAGGTGTTAAGCTTTTAATCATCATCAGAGCTCATTAGAGAAAGATCTGTTCCCACGTTACAGAGGAGAAAACTGTCAGAAACACACTGAGAAACTCAATTCAGGTCAAGAAACTAAGAAACAATACACAAGCACATAAACTAAGGAAGTTTGGCTCTTGATTTGATGATCAAGAAGAAAAACTTAGGGCTTCCCTGGTGGTGCAGTGGTTGAGAGTCCGCCTGCCGATGCAGGGGATGCAGGTTTGTGCCCTGGTCCGGGAAGATCCCACATGCCGCGGAGCAGCTGGGCCCGTGAGCCATGGCCGCTGAGCCTGCGCGTCCGGAGCCTGTGCTCTGCAACGGGAGAGGCCACAACAGTGAGGCCCGCGTACCGCAAAAAAAAAAAGAAAAAGAAAAACTTAAGTAACAGAAAGAGAATTAAAGGTACACGGATAGAGGGTCACCTGAGAAAACTTAACTTCAAGGAGAACACCATGGAAGGGCATAAAACGTCATTATAGATGTGGACACACACACAAATGCACATAAAATGTTAGTAATCTTACTACCATTTGAACCATTAACATGATAGTGTAAAAAAATACAAGGCCAAAGAATATATTTAAGATACGATTGGGGGAGTTCCCTGGTGGCACAGTGGTTAAGAATCCACCTACCAATGCAGGGGACATGGGTTCGAGCCCTGGTCTGGGAAAATCTCACACGCCTCGGATCAACTAAGCCCATGAGCCACAAGTACTGCGCCTGCACTCTAGAGCCTGCGTGCTGCAACTACTCAGCCCATGTGCCACAACTACTGAAGCCCACGCACCTAGGGCCCGTGCTCCACAACAAGAAAAGCCACTGCAATGAGATGCCTGCACACCACAACGAAGAGTAGCCCCTGCTCGCCGCAACAAGAGAAAACCCGTGTGCAGCAACGAAGACCCAACGCAGCTGAAAATAAATAAATTAAATAAATAATTTTTTAAAAAAAAGATACAATTGGAACTACAATTAGGTATAACACAGACTGATTGAACTACAATTAGGTATAACACAGACTTATGAAATCATGTTGTCTTTTATCAAAACCACAGACTTGGGACTTCCCTGGTGGCGCACTGGTTAAGACTCCACACTCTCAATGCAAGGGGCCCGGGTTCAATCCCTAGTCAGGGAACTAGATCCCTCATGCATGTGGCAACTAAGAGTTCGCATGCCGAAACTAAGAAGCCCATGTGCCGCAACTAAAGAGCCTGTGAGCTGCAACTAAGGAGCCCACCTGCCGGAACTAAGACCCGGCACAACCAAGTAAATAAATAAATAAATATTAAAAACAAAACAAAACATAGACTTGCAAATCCATGAACTCATGGACACATATGTAAACACACAATCAACTGGAATGAGAGGAGTTCTCGTGAACATTTTTCCATCATCAATGATACTCATGTGAATTTTAGCACCTTTGGGACCATGAAAAAGTATCAATGTCACTAAATGGTACTAACATGAACAGTGTAGAACACTTAAATTCCAATCTCTATAAAATACCTAGAGTCAAAAATATAAATAAAATTTTATCCACTAAAATGTACACAAGTAGGTATTAACAAATGCAAAACAGTCTGTGTACTCCACCCATAAAACACTGATTCAAAATTAGAAAAGTTATTACTGTTATATACTAATTAAATAGATTAAGAAAAAAATTATCACAATATTAAAGTTTACAATTACGTGTAGAATTAAAAATCTTCACAAAAAACAATATTGAAAAAACATATCATTATTAAGCAAGAAGATTTCAACAAACATCATGATCAGAAGGAAACACCCAATGCATACCCTCAAAAGTTACAGTAGAGTGAAGGGGGATGGCCTGGACTCCTGCCTTTCACCACTGTACAGTGTGCCTGAGCAAGGACCACTAGAGGAAGTAACAGGAGGAAAAACAGAGACCTAGAGTGAGAAACAGAGAGAGAGCAGGTCAAAGAGAAAAAGCAGTGAACATTTACAAATCTAAGGACATCGAAAGGCAAAAAGTGAATGAATGAAAAAGATATTCCGGGACTTCCGGTGGCTCAGTGGTTAATAATAGCCTGCCAATGCAGGGGTCATGGGTTTGATCCCTGGTCCGGGAAGATCCCACATGCTGCAGAGCAACTAAGCCCGTGCACCACAACTACTGAGCCTGTGCTCTAGGGCCCGCATGCCGCAACTACTGAGCCTGCATGCTGCAACTACTGAAGCCTGAGCACCTAGAGCCCATACTCCACAACAAGAGAAGCCACCGCAATGAGAAGCCTGAGCACTGCAACGAAGAGTAGCCCCTGCTCGCCACAACTAGAGAAAGCCCGCACAGAGCAACAAAGACCCAACGCAGCCAAAATAAATAAATACATAAATAAATAACCTTAAAAAAAAAAGATATTCCATGTTAAAAAGAGCAGAGGTGACAATCTTATATCAGACAAATTTAATTAAAGAGAAAAACTGACACAAGACACAAAGGGTATTATATAATAATAAAAGATACAAATCACCAAGAAGATATAACAATTATAAATAAGTAAATATATATATATATATATATATATATATACACACATCTAACATTAGACCTCCCCGTGAAATGGAGCAAACATTAACAGAAATAGAGAAAGAAATAGACTAGAGCAAAACGTGAGTAAGAGACTTCAAGACTCTAGTTTTACATACGCATGAAAACGAAAAGGTCAATAAAGAAACAGAAGATTGGACAACACCATAGAACAACTGTACCTAACAGACATGTACAGAACACTCCACCCAACAACAGCAGAAAACACATCCTTCGGGAGCACATGTGAAACATTCTCCAAGACGGAACATACCTTATACCACAAAACAAATCTTAACAAATTTAAGATGATTGAGGTGATAAAAAAAAGATCTTCTCCAAACACAATGAAATTTGGAATTCCCTGTCGGTCCAGTCGTTAGGGCTCCGTGCTTTCACCGCCAAGGGCCCGGGTTCAATCCCTGGTCAGAGAACTAAGAGCCCACCAGCCGAAGTGGCCAAATAAATAAATAAATAAGCACAATGAAATGATACTAGAAATAAAGAGCAGATGGAAAACAGGAAAATCCCCCCAATGTGGAAATTAAGCACCTCATTCTTAGAGAAGCAGTGGGTCAAAGAGGAAATTATAAGGAAATGGGAAAAATATCTGAATAAAAATTAAAACACAGCATACCAAATTTATCACAGGTAACCAAAGCTGTACTAAAATGGAAGTCTACACTGATAAATGCTTACAACAAAAAAAGGGAAAGATGCACACTCTGCACTACTGTTCAAGAAAGTAATAAACTTCCTAGCTAGAGCCATTAGACAAGAAAGAGAATTCTAAGCTACTCAGATTGAAAAAGAAGTAAAATTACCTTTTCTTTTAGGTGACAAGGTTATAGATGTACAAACTAAAAAGGTTCCACAGTAAAACAACTATTTCAAAGAACAACTTCACAAAAGCTGGAGCATAAAACATCAGCATGCAAAACTCAGCTGCATTTCTGTACACAATGAACAATGTCCAAGAAAATTAGAAAACGATTCAATTTACTATAGCATCAAAAGGAACAGAATATTTAGGAAAGCATTAGCGAAGGAGGTGCAAGACTTGTATACTGAAAACTACTAAATGCTGCAAAAAGAAGTCCAAGGAGATACAAATAAATAGAAACGTATCCTGTACTCATGGATTGGAAACCATAATATTCTTAAAATGACCATATTACCCAAAGTGCTCTACAGATGCAATGGACCCCCTATCAAAATTTCAACGGCAATGTTTGCAGTAATAGAAAAAATCATACTAAAATTCATATGGAATCTCAAGGGATCCCAAAGAGCCAAAATACTCTTGAAAAAGAAGATGGAGGCCATCATATTTGGATGTCAAAACACATTACAGAGTAATCAAGATGATGTTGTACTGGCAGAAACACAGACACATAAACCAGTGGAACAGACGAGAATATCAAAAATAAGCCTTTGAATATATATAAAATGTATAGACAAGGGTGCCAAGATTACGAAGGGGAAACTGCAGTCTCAATAACAAATGGTGCAGAGAAACTAGATCTATCAGCAAAAAGATGAAGCTGTAAATCTACCTACAGCAAAGGTAAAAACTTCTGTGTCACAGGATACAACCCAGAGTAAAAAGACAACCTCTGAGGGACTTCCCTGGTGGCACAGTGGTTAAGAATCCACCTGCCAATGCAGGGCACACGGGTTGAAGCCCTGGTCCAGGAAGATACCACATGCCGCGGAGCAAATAAGTAGTTATGTGTGCGCCACAACTACTCAGCCTGCGCTCTAGAGCCTGCGAGCCACAACTACTGAAGCCCGCACACCGAGAGCCCGTGCTCTGCAACAAGAGAAGCCACCGCCATGAGAAGCCCACGCACCGCAACGAAGAGGAGCCCCCGCTCGCCGCAACTAGAGAAAAGCCCACGCACAGCAACAAAGACCCAATGCAGCCAAAAATAAATAAATTTATTAAAAAAAAAAAAGAAAGACAACCTCTGAGGAATGGAGGTAATGAAAGTGATATGAAGAATTTCCAATTGTCAGAGATTTAGGTTGATTTCAAGACTAAATTTGCTAATGGTCTAAAACACCCTCTATCACTGATGTCTGTTTCTGAACTTTCCATTCCATTCACAATCATTAAGATTTGAAGTCAGCGATTCACTCGTTTAGCTTAATTGCCTTAAAAAAGTCTGAACAAATTGCCCACAATTGGTATGATTTCCAGATTTTACCAGGTATTGTGCATATTAGTATCTGACTTCCATGTGCAGCATCTTTACCCTTGTTTACAGAGAGCGGACAGTGCATCCAGATGGGGCCCTAAAAAATCCCGGCTGCCCAATAGCACTAACACCACATCTCTAATCCATGGGTGTGAAGCCCTGCCCAGGACTACACCCAGCGGAGCCTCTTCACAAGTTCCAGGTCACTGGGTCATGGGGAGACGGGATCTAAGTGGAGATGACAGGCCCTGAGGGAAAGAACCGGGTGACAGTGAATGTACAGGTGGCAGGCGGGATACTTCACAGTCAGAGATTAGTGAGTCCAAAGAAGGGCATCTCAGGAAGGACAGACAGAAGAATCAGCTGAGAATACAACTTTACCTGAGAAAGAGCCATTCCAGACTCCTTTTCTTTCCTCTTCCTCCTCTTCCGGGCTTCTTACCCAGGCAGCAATGCTCTTTAGATGTTGACCCTGAAAGTTGGAAACATGCCGTTTAATGCTTAGAATCAACACACCCCCTTCCTGAGTCACCACCACACACACAGGGAAGCCCTCAGCATGGGGAACAGACGGTCCTCTGCTGCCCACTGTCCCAGGAGGGGCTCAGGACAGTAACTCCCACACAGAGACCTACACAGGAGTTTCCCCACCCTTTCTTCAGATCAGGCTCCCCTCCTGGTGAGGCCCTCACGTACCCAGCAGCAGCGGGCACCTCAGCTGGACCCGACGATCCCCTGCAGGTCACAGACCAGCCCTGATCCATCCCCACGCAGAGCAGAGCCCTCACCCTCAGTCCAGATCTCAGCCCTCAGGAATGGGGGGACTCAGAGTCCTGATGTTCAATGATGCATCCAGATTCGAATCACCTGGGGCACCTCAAATATTATTGAGGTTGGACCCCACACTGACAATATTAAGTGAAATCTCTGGTCAAAGGGTACAAAACATGTATATGAAAAATGCCTCAATGATCTAATGGGAGGCCTGTGTTGAGCAACACCCGCAGGAGCCTGGTCCAGCACAGCCCCCACTTTCTTTTTTTTTTCTAGCTTTACTGAGGTATAACTGATGAGTAAGAATGGTGTACATATGAGTCATCGAATGTCGTTATTTTACACATGTAAACACTGTGCAATAATAATCACAATAAGGTAACTTTCAATTCCATCAACTCACAGTAATCTTTGTATCTGTGTGCTGAGAACACTTAAGTATTACTCTCTGGAAATTCCAAGTATATAATAACACAGTGGATTCACTATAGTCAGCATGCTGTACATAAGATGTATATGTTGTACACATTTACAACTGAATGTTGTATCCTTCGACCAACATCTCCCCAGTTACCACACTACCCAAACCCTTGTAAGAACCTTTATACTCTACGGCTCTATAAGTCTGATATTTCTACTTTCCAAAAAACTGTCTGTCTTTTTCTGTCATAATAATGTCATAATTTATGGATGACATAAATTTTCTACATCCATTCACTTGTCAACAAACATTTGGTTCTTTCAACATCTTGCCTGCTGTGAATAATGCAGTAATGGTCAATGGAGGGCAAATATTTCCCTCACTATAATGATTTTGTTTCCTTTGGATAACTAGCCAGAGGAAGGTGTCATACACTGTTTGCCTATTCTATGTTTGTTTGTTTTTTTTTGCGGTACGCGCGGGCCTCTCACTGTTGTGGCCTCTCCCGTTGCGGAGCACAAGCTCCAGACGCACAGGCTCAGTGGCCATGGCTCATGGGCCCAGCCACTCTGCGGCATGTGGGATCTTCCCGGACCGGGTCACGAACCCGTGTCCCCTGCAACGGCAGGCGGACTCTCAACCACTGTGCCACCAGGGAAACCCCTGGTGTTAAAGTTTTGAAAAATTGAGACTATAATGTTAGAAAAGAATGATATAAGTTGATTGTAGGAGACCAAAAATTATTCCAGAAAGAAATACTTATTTATAGGAAAGGAGAAATTGAACGAACTAAGATTTATTCCAACTTACAAAACAAATTATACAGAATAGAGAAAGAAAAACTAAATGCATTACACACACAAAAAAAAATACTTTAAATAAATGTTCCTCTAAAAAGGCACCATGTAGTGACAGAGTCAGTCATTTCTTGCCCCAGGTGTCCTCTCCCCTGACCCCTACTCCATGCCAGGAAAAGGGAAGGGCGTGACCCACAACTAAGTGAATCAAGTCACTGTCCCCCTGGCTGAATAGGGATTGCAAATGGAAGTTATCTTCTCATATAAATAATTACAAAATGCATAAGCCTGTAGACTGCAGCTTTGCAATTCTCATCCTCATTTGTATAATTTAAACAAATTTTAAATGTACTATATTCTAAAACCACAAATCATATATCACGACTTAATCATCCACATCCAAACAGCTCACCATCCAACTGCATCCAGCTCCTACCACCTACCTGCACTACTATGTGTCACCATCTCATTCCGTTTATCTGTCTCCCTAGTTTTCTCCGTCTACGTCTTTTTGCTCCGCTCCGCTCTCCTGCTGTTCCTGCCCTCTTCTCTATTTCCTCCCTCACACCTGGCCTGCCCCACTCTGCAACCTGTTGCCCCTTGTTCCTCTTTCTCCGCCACCTCCGCTCCCTGTCTACCCTCTGGGTTACACCTCTTCCGGTCCCCTTCCATTCCGTTCCTCCCCACTCGCCGGCACTTCAGTTGGCGACGCTTCCTTCCTGCTCTGTCCTCCTCTGCTCTTCGTGTCCCCCTTTGTCCTCTTCCTCTCCCAGCACCTGTTGCTCTGAGAGCCTTCGTTCCACCTTTTATCCTCTCCCGGACTCACTGTGTGCAGGGCCTCACCACTGCTGCCCTCGCTCCTACCAGGCCGCTCGCCATGCTGCCCACCCGGAGATCCGGCTTTTTAAATTTACTTCTCTATTTTATTGGCCCGCTAGTTTCAAGGCTAAATCTATTTCATTTCACTATCTCTTTGCAAGTCCCTCAGCCACCGTCTAAGTTCCCATTGGTTCTCCCTCATTCTTTTCTGCTTCTCAGTTTTTCTATCCCTCTCTCGATCGCTCTGTCTCTGCTTCTCCTGATCCCCCTTCGCCCCCATATTTAGAAAGATGGCGAGTGAATAAGATGCCCGCCTACCGCAAGAGACCATTTTCCACCGAGTTGAACTTGGCACGGAAGAACCATGGGTGTCCACAAGGCTGGCGCAGGTCACGTCCCCCTATGCGGGGTGAGGGGAAGGGCTGACCAAGAAAGAAGCCTGTGGAGCAGAAGGACCGGCCTGAGGAGACGCGAGGACAGAGGCGCTGGGAGGGAGGGAGGGGGTCTCAGGAGAGGGACGGGCTCTGAAGAACCCCAGGACCGGGGTGAGAACGCGGCCTGTCCGGGAGCGGGGCGACCGGCGCTGCCCTCCAGGGGCCGAGAGGGCGAGGCTGGGGGTGGGGTGAAGGGCGAATCCACCTCGCGGTCAAGGACTTTACAAGGGGAGGCCGAGACAGTTAACAGGTTTTAAGCAGCGAAGTGTTGCGAAAGGTGGTGTCTACCTGGACGGAAGGTGTTAAAAACGAAGGGCAAGGGCCATCCTCAGAGAAATCTCTAACCCGAAGAGAAAAGATCCCCGAAAAGATTCAGACCGGCTAGATCTGAATTTACCTGGGATAAATTCAGGGGCGGGTGTGGGGATTTTAGGTCCGTAGTCATTCACAAGACCCTGAGGAGGTAGTAAGAGAGGCCCGCTGCGAAACTTTTCAACAAAAAGGAGAAGCTCAGTCTCTGTCGAACATCTTCACGCCCCACTCTCTACTTCCAGGTCCTATGGAAACTACTAGCGCCCGATTAGAAGCAGGGCTTCCG
Organism: Aethalodelphis obliquidens; assembly: GCF_003676395.1. Lineage (NCBI taxonomy): Eukaryota > Metazoa > Chordata > Mammalia > Artiodactyla > Delphinidae > Aethalodelphis > Aethalodelphis obliquidens. The sequence goes on along the minus strand of NW_020837987.1, from coordinate 16,282,125 downwards.
GGGGGCGGGGCCTGGGCAGAGCGCTTCCGGCGAGGGGCGGGGCGAGGAGAGTGCCCAGGTCGGCCGCAGGGAGAGGGAGAAGGAGGGGCAGGGGGCGGGCACTGTAAGGTGCTTCCCAGTCAGCTCATGTGCTTCCTTTAAGTTACTGTCGGTAACAGTGTTTTTTGTTTTATTTTGCTTTGATAGGTAAGAAGTGGATTTATTTAGAGAGAAACATACTCCACAGACAGAAGGTGGGCCATCTCAAAATGGGAGAGGACTTGCAGTGGTTGAGAGTCCGCCTGCCGGTGCAGGGAACGCGGGTTCGTGCCCCGGTCCGGGAAGATCCCACATGCCGCGGAGCGGCTGGGCCTGTGAGCCATGGCCGCTGAGCCTGTGCGTCCGGAGCTTATGCTCCGCGACGGGAGAGGCCACAACAGTGAGAGGCCCGCGTACCGCAAAAAAAAAAAAAAAATTGGATTCGTGACTTAGCCTTATAATCAGATCCTCCTCTATTGTTCTGTGTTTAATGAAATGTTCCACCACTGACTCATTTCCCTGATTGGAATCGTGGAAGTCCACACTGAAACGTCTTTTTTGCCAACATGGCTAGTTTGAAATTTTCCATAATACAGACTAATCTTTCTAATAAACATCCCAAAATTTATTCCGGTCACTGAAACTTTTAAAAAATGTTATGTTTTCATATGTATGCTACACCAGGACATTCTGCTCATTTTGACTGAAAATATTTTAAATGCTAATATCCCTATGTAAACATCATGTTTCAATTGATTGCCATTTCCCTATGGATGAAATCTTCCACCTGTAGGGAAGTAGGAAAACATACTTTGTAGTAAATGTTTAATGACAGATATTGCCATAAAAATATTGAGGTAGAAATGAAGTTATTGCATAGTTGATAATCTCGTTTTACTTTCTTTAGGGTTCATATTAAAGAGAATATACCTCCCCACTAAATGTCCTTAGAAACATGGCAAAGTTAATTATTCCTTAGATGAGAATAAATCCCAATGTCTTCTGAATACTATATATTTTACAGGCTCGTAAGAGAACTTTCAGCAATAGAACACAAACAGCTAAAATACATTACAGTTTAAAAATCAAAGGTAAATTTCTAATTACTCTCATAATGAACATACAGTGAATTTGAAATTGCATTATATTTAGTTATTATTGACTTAAGTATATTATGATGTAAACAAGTTTTTCTCAAAGCTATTTGAAGGTAATTCAGCACAAGTGTGGAATAGGATAAGCGTTTTGCAAAATAAGGCAGCTCTCATCAAAAGAAAAAAAATTTTTCTTATTGCCCTTCCTCCTTTTATTTTATCTATATGAAATGATGGATGCTAATTAAACATATTGTGGTAATCATTTCACAATACAGGGAAGTCAGACTATTTTGCTTTACACCTTAAACATATAGTGATATATGTAATTGTATAAAGAGTTGTTTATACAACTCACTTCGTAAAGACTTGGTTTTAAAATGGCAAATAGTTAAAACACGTTAGCAAAAAGAAAGAACAATACAATTTTTAAAATAATTTTATTTATTTATTTGTTATTTGTCTGTGTTGTTGTGCGTGGGCTTTCTCTAGTTGCGGCGAGCGGGGGCTACTCTTTGTTGCGGTGCGCAGGCTTCTCATTGCGGTGGCTTCTCTTATTGTGGAGCACAGGCTCTAGGCGTGTGGGCTTCAGTAGTTGTAGCACGTGGGCTCAGTAGTTGTGGCTCGCAGGCTCTAGAGCGCAGGCTCAGTAGCTGTGGCGCACAGGCTCAGTTGCTCCGCGGCATGTGGGATCTTCCCGGATCAGAGCTTGAACCTGTGTCCCCTGCATTAGCAAGCAGATTCCCAACCACTAGAGCCACCAGGGAAGTCCAATTTATAGCAATTTTGGAAACGTTTTGCTCTTTTTGAAGCAACGGTTACTGACCTAAATTATCACTTGCCTTAGTCCTCCAGTCTCAGACCCTACGTCTGGTCCCTGAGTCTCTGGAACTGAGCAGATTGTTGAATTTGGCCTGTGGAGTGAAAGGGGAATAGAAACAGAGAAGCTATTCTGCAGGGTGTCAGTATGAAATAGCCCATTCGACCCAAGGAGAGTTTTGTATTTCTCATTCTAGTGTGTAATACAGGGACAAGTTCAGTTATTTCCTACTGCTAAAATTAATTCGAATTGCACAAAATGTTCCTGGAGCCAACCACTGCCCCATGCCCACCAGTCTAGGAGACCCACATTTCCAGAAACCTGAATAACTTTGGCCTTACTAGCAGGACATGAGAGCAACCTACTGTTGGAAACAGATTTTATTTAAACTGCGTTCAACTTCTTTATAGGAAACATCTTAGTTTCCGACATAACTGGCCCCCACAATCGTAAGCTTTAACTTAAAATTTTTACAGGCTGCAATTTGAAACAAGCCCGTCAAGTACAGGGAAGCACCTTCCGGGCCCTCCCCCTTCCCAGCCCTCCCAAGTTCCCTTCCCGGACAGGGTTCCCCTCACCGACCCCCAAACACGGCCGTAGCGGTCGGCCTCTTCACGAGGCGCATGCGCAGTTCTCTACGGCCCCGGAAATGGAATTTTTGGAACGAAGTAGCAATGCAGAGCGTTTCTCTTTGCTAGTTGAAATCTGTGCTTCGCGGTCCCTTTACTCCATCCTCAGGGTTTTGGAGTCATTGCGGTCTTTTAATTCCCACTTCCGCCCCTCCTCCCCATGTAAATCACTGTTACAGATCGCGGACCGTTTCCCTTTGGGTTTCAAATTTCTCTGAGGCCAGTACCGAAGCCCTTGCCTTTTCTGCTTTCGGTCCACGTAGAAACCGCCTTTCGGAACATTTTCCTGCTTGAAACCCTTTAGTACCTCCGCATTTGGCAAAACTGGTTCTATGACCTTGCCTTTATGTGAGGGGAGTGAGAAATTAGGGGAATACATGGCTATGCGTGAGAAGCTAGTAGAGTGAGTAAAGTCAGTAGACTGGAATGGTCTCCATCATACATAACGAGCAAAATATAAATATGATATATATATAGCACTTTTTGTTGTAAAAATACACCTAAAAATAATATGAAAGGTATCTTATTTATTTTTGGCTGCATTGGGTCTTTGTTGCTGCTCGTGGGCTTTCTCTAGTTGCGGTGCGCGGGCTTCTCATTGCAGTGGCTTCTCTTGTTGTGGAGCACGGGCTCTAGGCACGCGGGCCCAGTAGTTGTGGCTCGCGGGCTCTAGAGCGCAGGCTCATCAGTTGCGGTGCATGGGCTTAGTTGCTCCGCAGCATGTGGGATCTTCCCAGACCAGGGCTCGAACCCATGTCCCCTGCATTGGCAGGCAGATTCTTAACCACTGCACCACCTGGGAAGGCCAAGGTATCTTTTAAAAAATATATTTGGCTGCGTTGGTTCTAGATCTTTAGCTGTGGCATGCACATGGGATCTAGTTCCCTGACCAAGGATGCAACCCGGACCCACTGCATTGGGAGTGTGGAGTCTTAGCCACTGGACCGTTAGGGAAGTCCCAGGAATCTTTTTTTTTAAAAATAAATTTATTTTTGGCTGCATTGGGTCTTTGCTGCTGCGCCCAGGCTTTCTCTGGTTGCTGCAAGCAGGGGCTACTCTTAGTTGCGGTGTGCGGGCTTCTCATTGCGGTGGCTTCTCTTGTTGCGGAGCATGGGCTGTAGGTGTGCGGGCTTCAGTTGTGGCACATGGGCTCAGTAGTTGTGGCTCGCGGCTCTAGAGCACAGGCCAGGCTCAGTAGTTGTGGCTTGCGGGCTCTAGAGTGCAGGTTCAGTAGCTGTGGCACACGGGCTTAGTTGCTCTGCGGCATGTGGGATCTTCCCAGGCCAGGGCTCCAACCTGTGTCCCCTGCATTGGCAGGCAGATTCTTAACCACTGAGCCACCAGGGAAGAGGGAAGGCCCAGGTATCTTATTAAAAAAAGGAAATATGGGACTTCCCTGGCAGTCCAGTGGTTAAGACTCTGCGCTTCCACTGCAAGGCAGCGGGTTGGATCCCTGGTCGGCGAACTAAGATCCTAAATGCAGTGTGGCTCGGTCAACAACAACAAAATATATATATGCTTGGGAATTCCCTGGCGGGCCCTGAGGTTTCACTGCGGAGGGCCAGCGTTCAATCCCTGGTTGGGGAAATATGATTCTGCAAGCCGCACGGTGTGGTCAAAAAATATATATGTATATGCTTGAGAACGGATTGTAATGTGGATACTTGTAGTACATATATTTAATATAATTTTGATGTTTGGGAGTCAATATTTTGTATGTGGAAAATGAAAAAATAGAATTAAAAATGATAATATAAGAATCATTTCATGTCCAGAAACATATAGCTTTCTGGAATTCCTTGGCAGTCCAATGGTTAGGATTCCAAGCCTTCACTGCCGAGGGCCCGGGTTCAACCCCTGGTCGGGGAACTAAGATCCTGCAAGCCCTGCTACCGGGCCAAAGAAAGAAACATAACTTTAAAATAACATTTTAAGGGGGAGTTCCCTGGTGGTTCAGTGGCTGGGACTCCGCGCTTCCACTGCAGGAGGCACGGGTTTGATCCCTGGTCGGGGAACTGGGATCCCACAAGCTGTGCAGTGGGGCCAAGAGAATTGTTTGTAAATGAATGATTAAACAAATAAATAATAAAATAAAAATTAAAGTAGCATTTTAAGTGCCTACCCTCAATTGAATATATTCTGTAGTTTCAAGGAAATCTTATTTAATTCTCTATTCCTCTACAGGAAATACTTAAGGTAGCTTCTCCAATTCTGATCATCCCTCAGTTATAACAGGTATGTTAATATCACATAGTAGTTTAATAGTAAATTAAATGTGGAGTTAATAAGAGCACTCATCGGAAAGGAACAGCAATTTACCAATACACTAAAAGTCTAAGGGCTCACTTGATTTCTTTGCTTGGCTTTTTAGCCCTCAGTGTGCACTTCCTGTTTGTGGTGGGACTGAAGTATTAACTGAGCTCATGTAGTTCTGAGGCTTCCTTCCTCAGGTGAAGGCAGCACCATGAAACTGGGCAATTTTAGTAAGGTTATTTTACAAATATTCAATGATAAACCAGTTGGAAGTGTTAAAACTGAAAACCTGTAGTCAACCCAGTGTAGTTAGACAAAGAGGGTAATATATCTGTAGTTGAATCAAAATTAAATGGACATTCTAATGGAAAGAGGCAATATATGAGAGAAGGAATGAGAGACAATGAGTTCTCGCCTATAACCTTGACTTTGGTAGGTTAAGGTGGGCATGAAAAAAGAAAAGGTCATTGAAAATGTACCAGTCACCTTTTTACACGTTTTGTTATGTAACAAGTATTCCTGAATTTTCAATGTCTTACAACAACAAACATTTATTTCTTCCTCGTATCATATGTACCATTATTCACCCCTTGCTTGTTTGTATAATTTGATTCTGTCATTCAGCATAAAATTTCAGTCTATCCAAGACCCTTCTTGCAGTAGAGAGAAGACAGGGTTATACGAAACAAACAGAAGATTTGAAAGCTTCCATTTAAACTTGAAACATGCCTTTCTACTCACACCAAATTGGCCCGGGAACTCAAAAAGCCGAGCTTGCCTAAAATGGGCAAGGAAGTGCATCTTCTCAAGTGCAAGGAAGGGTTGCCTAAGTCAAGCGGCCAAGACTGATGCCAGAGGGCAGACGTGTATGATCTCACAGAAAGGTGATAAATGATTGTAAATAATATTAGTATATATGATAACTGCAGCTTTTCTCAGAAACGATTTTTCCCTCCTTTGTTCACACTAAACAAAACTACTGATTATTAGGTAAAATAGGAAATATCACTATAGAACATGCAGACAAGGATAGAAATGAACTATTACAAAAACTCTACAAAATAATACTTAAAAACTAAGATGAAATGGACTGATTCCATGAAACGAGTAACCTAAATCACCAATGTGAAACAGATTACTTGAATAACTACCCTGAATTACAAAGAAAATTTTAAATTTCAAAATCCCCACTACCCAAGAAAGAAATCTGCAAGCTGAGATGGTGACTGTGAGATCCTAGATAAACTACTCCATAATATGGCTGTTTCAGCATCTATCTGGTATAGTCTAGTGGCCTGCTGGGGCCGTGAACTGACATTAGTCTTTCCTTTGACAGCACATCCTAGGTTAACAGCCCAGGGTCACAGGGATATGACTCCCTGGACTGCCCTCGTGACAACCACGCTTCCCCATCACCCCCGGCCTTCCCCTGGTTCTTCTTTAAATCTGGCTCCCCTTCCCCCACTGAAGCTTAGTAATTCCTTTTCTTTCTGGTTTGAATTCACCAATTCCATTTAAACAGCCTATCCATGGACCCTAAAGAAGGTTTACGCCCCAGGTCCGGCCCCATGCTCTCTGCCTAGACCCTACCTGCACTTGTTACATGTTCCCTCCAGCTATACCTTCCTTGTAGCTCCTCCAGAATCTGTTAGTAATAAACGTCTCCATTTCACTTTCTCTTGCAGTCTTGCGGAGTTGTTGCCTAACTTGCAACACTCAGGGGCTCAACTTTACAAAAGGTAATTTGACAAAGTCACACCGATGTTATCCAACAATTCTATCAAGTTTATAAAGAAGAATTACCAGTAATTCCATACGATTTCTTTTTCAATTTTTAAACTTTTATTGGAGTATAGTTGATTTACAATGTTGTTTCAGGTGTACAGCAAAGTGAATCAGTTATACATATATCCACTTTTTTTGTCTTGTTTTTTCAGATTCTTTTCCCATATAGGCCATCAGAGTATGGAGTAGAGTTCCCTGTGCTATACAGCAGGCTATAAAATTTCTTTTTAAGACAAGAAAAGGAGGGAGTACTTGTCAACTCAATTTATAAGGCCAGTATTACTAGGATAAAAAACTAGACAAAGTTAATAGAAAAAAAAGAGAAAGTAAACAAAATGACCAATTAAAGCCCACATGAAGTTTCAAAAATTCATCACAGGGCTTCCCTGGTGGCGCAGTCCGCCTGCCGATGCAGGGGACATGGGTTCGTGCCCGGGTCCAGGAAGATCCCACATGCTGCGGAGCGGCTAGGCCCGTGAGCCATGGCCGCTGAGCCTGCACATCTGGAGCCTGTGCTCCGCAACAGGAGAGGCCACAACAGTGAGAGGCCCGCGTACCGCAAAAAAAAAATAATAATAAAAAATTCATCATAAAATATTACTAACAGAAATGAATCACAGACAGAAAGAATTCATATTAAAGATAATATAAATCAGGGAATTCCTTGGCAGTCCAGTGGTTAGGACTCGTCACTTTTGCTGCCGGGGCCCGGGTTCAATCCCTGGTTGGGGAACTAAGATCCCGCAAGCCACATGGTACAGCCTAAATAAATAAATAAATAAATAATAATAATCAAGATCACTTATCAAAGAAAAATACATTATTCTTGGTTGGGAACAAATTCTATGTGGAGGATACTGGGTGTCAGTTGACATACTAAAAGTAGCACAAATGTTATTTTCTCTGCAAGATCTTCTGGTTCTGAATGTGAACATATCAATAGGAAAGGGCAGCACAGCTTCCAGACACTTGGGAATGGAGATTCTCTCCCTGTCGCACACTATAATTGGAATTCTGCAGTCTATCTCATTCATCCTTATAATTTCTTTCACTTCACTGCATGTTTGTTCAATTCCACACACACTTGATTTTCAAGCACCTGACCATAGCCAAGTCCCACAAGAGAGATTTCATGTCACCATTTTGCCATTCCAGTTTTTTCACTGAACTAAAGCCCTGAAGTAAGTTTTTCTTCATATTTATAATGCACCTACTTTGTACCCGTCATTGCCTTATGGGCATTATCATGTCACAGAAGTCCCAAAACAACCCACTGATTTACATATCCCATGCTATAAAACAGGAGAAATATATGTGACAGAAAAAATTATCACTAAGGAAACAATTCAAAACATTTTTTATTACAGTAGAACACAACGTAACACATTGTGTACCAGCATAATTTGAAACTCAAATTTTAATAGCGTTTAGAAAATTGCTCTTTGAGTAAACTGCTTAGTTATATTATCTAATAAACATTTCCAAACATTAATTTTATTAAACTAAGGTAAAAATATCTCTGACAAGTTATCCAAATAGGATTTTACAAGCATTTTCAAGAACCATATTGAACAATGGAATGTATGTGTGCTGCAGAGAAAGGAATGTAAGAAATTATTCGCATGAAGAAAAGTATGGTTTGCCAAGTCAAGAACTCAGGAATTTCAAGAGTAAGCATTCAGTGTTTGTTTTGTTTTCTTTTCTTTTGGGGTGAAGTAGAGAAGAACAGCTTTATTGCTCTGCCAGGCAAAGGGGCCACAGCAGGCTAATGCCCTCAAAACTGTGTTTCCCACCCTGGAGTGGGTAGTGAGTTTTATAGTAATGGTTCAGAGAGGGCGTGATCAGCTCGTGGGCATTCTTTTGATTGGCTGGTGGTGAGGTAAGTGGGAGTCAACATCCTCAACCTTCTCCTTCCCACCAGTCTGGGGTGTACATGCTTGTGGGTAGCACACGGTTAATTTCTCCCACCTGGTGGGGGTTTCAGTATCTGGTCTCTGGACTCACTGAGCCTCAGGTTCTTTGTGTCTCAGCGCAGAAGGAATTCAGAGCGGGGTAAAGTGACAGGCAAGAAGTAGACTTATTAATATAGGACACCTGTGAGGGATACAAGTGGGTAGGCGAGGGGGCTCTGCCTCAGTGTTTTATCAGAGTCTGACTCCATTTTTTCTTTTCTTGTCTTTTTTTTTGGCTGTACCATGCGGCTTGTGGGATCTTAGTTCTCTGACCACCGACTGAACCCAGGCCCACGGCAGTGAGAGCTCGGAGTTCTAACCAGCGGACTGCCAGAGAATTCCCCTGACTCCATTTTTTTGATGTTTGACAGTTGACACCTCAGGAAAACCTCTTCTTATTCAGCCTATCTGGACAAACTGATAAAACAGCCTAAGGGCTCCTTCCTTTGAGAGAAACTGGACATTGAAACCGAAAGCTTATCCTCCAACAAGCCTCACCCAGTAATTAAATTTTCCTCTAATGTTAACTGCTCTCCCTTCAATTCCCAAGAATGAGTCTAATTTCTCATTAAACATAGATGCAAACATCACCAATTCACATGCAGTGGAGGAAGTGACCAACTTTTCCGACACATTGTTCCTACCACATAATCAGTCCCTAGCAACCTGTCACTCTCCTCTCTTGGCAAGTCCAGTCCCTTAATGTCCTTACTGCTCTGTTCATGGTCATCTGGTAGAGCATTCTGTCCTATAACGCACAGTGGCCTATCCATGGACCCTGAACATAACAAGCATGATGAGTCAAGGCAGTTTTATATTATTCTCTGCTCCTCCCTGTTGCTAATTCACAACTATTGAATTTGGTAATTCAGGGTCCTTGTTTTTCCAGGGAACACGGATGTGAATGAACCACACCTAATGAAGTTGGCCCCCTTATGTTACTGATTCCTTCCCAGAGACAATCATCAAAGGCCTGTAATGAAGGCATAAGATCAGCAGACTTCAAACTTCAGGTTGAAAGGCATAAATAGTAATGTGGCTTTTTCAATAAAATTCAATTAATAGAATATTTACAGTGAAGATAATTGGCCATTCGCACGTTATTCTTCCTGTCACATACATACCATTTCATAATTTTTAACATACTGTGACCTGTAATGATTCTAAGGTACATAACAATCTCACATTAATCCTGGAGAAACACTTATTCCTAGTATAGATTCTCTGATATGTAGGCTGATTTAAGAATGGCGCAAAAAATTTACCTAACCCATTACATTTGTAAGGATTTTCCCTCATATGAGATCTGTGGTGAAACCTCAGGACGCATCGTTTCATCAAATTCTTTCCATGTTCAGTAAATCTCTATAGTTTCTGACCTGTATGGATTTTATCTTTACACTGAAGGTGTAGATACCTGATGAAAACTTTTACAACATTCATTACATTTGAAACGTTGCTCTCCAAACTAAATCCTCTGTTTCAGAAACTCCGTCTTTGGGTACAAGCCTTAGCACACATATTACTTCGTGTGGTTCCTCTCAAAGACACATGCTGAGAAGTCTGGTGAACCGTGCAGCCAGGATAGAGCCTCTGCTCACACATTTTTAGTGTTTCTCTTCAGGGGGCTCTGCACTGTTGCCAAATGCTTGAACTCAAGGTAAAGGTTTTGCCACACTAGTTGCATCAGTAAGGGATAGTTCCAGTACCTTCCCATCTTGTGATTTTTGCGTAAAATCCTTACCACATACATCATTATCTGAGTGGTTTCTCTCCAGGATAAATATTCCAATATCTAGTGACAAGTGAGCACTAACTTGCAACTTTGCCACATTCGGTACATCTGTAATGTTCCGTCCAGTATGGATTATCTGATGATTGGCGGGATGTGAGCCCTGAGTAAAGGTTTTGCCCATTCATGGCATTTGTGAGGTAATCTCCAGAATGAATTCTTTGGTGAATGACTTCCTTGTCTAAGGACTGGTCATACTAAACACACCTACCCGATGAAGGCTAAGATGTGAACAGTGAAGCCTAAGACGTGGACAGCTGCTAAAACCCCTGCTTAAAGTTCGTCATCAGTGTGGCTTACCTGACAGTAAGATAAGCTTCTAAGTACACTGACGGATTTTTCACACTCATCACATTTGTCAGGCAGCTTTCCAATATGAAACTTCGGTGCACCTTAAGGTATGAATTTTGACTGAAGACTTTGAGAAATTCAATACATTTCTAGAGTTTCTGTCCAGTATAGATTATGTGATGGTGAGGCTTTGCCACACTCATGACATGTGCATAGCTTCTCTCCACTATGAATCTCCCATGAATTTAAAGTGTCAATTTTGTTTTGTTTTGTTTTTTAAGGATTTTTAAAATATTTATTTATTTATGGCTGCATTGGGTCTTCACTGCCACACGCAGGCTTTTCTCTAGTTGCAGTGAGCGGGGGCTACTGTTCGTTGTGGTGAGCAGGCTTCTCACTGCGGTGGCTTCTCTTGTTGCGGAGCATGGGCTCTAGGTACACAGGCTTTAGTAGTTGTGGCATGCGGGCTCAGTAGTTGTGGCTCACGGGCTCTAGAGCACAGGCTCAGTAGTCGTGGCGCACGGGCTTAGTTGCTCTGCAGCATGTAGGATCTTCCCAGACCAGGGATCGAACCTGTGTCTCCTGCATCAGCAGGCAGATTCTTAACCACTGTGCCACCAGGGAAGCCCAAAGTGTCAATTTTGAGTGAAGACCTTCCCACATATATCACGTTAATATGATTCCCCCTTTGTATTTATTACCTGATATGTAGTGAGAGTTGAGATCTAAGTAAAGGTTTTTCAACAGTTTTTATCTTTGTAAGGTTTCGCTTTTGTATGAACACTCTGATGCTTTGCAAGGTATGCTTTTCGACTAAAGCAGCTGCCACACTCGTCACATTTGTAAGGCTTCTCTCCAGTATGAATTCTCTGATGAATTACGAGATTTGAATTCCGATTGAAGACCTTGCCACACTCACTACATTTGTAAGGTTTCTCTCCAGTGTGAACTCTCCGGTGAATTGCAAGGTATGAATTATAACTAAAGACTCTGCCACATATATCACATTTACATAATTTCTGTCCTGTATGGATTATCTGATGTCTCCTGAGGTTTGAGCTGTGATTAAAGATTTTGCCACAGTCTTTACATTGGTAAGGTTTCTCCCCAGTATGAATTCTCCGATGAACTGAAAGGTATGAATTTTGACCGAAGACTTTGCCACATACATCACATTTATATGGCTTATCTCCTGAATGGATGATTTGATGTTGTATGAGGTGTGAGCCAAAATAAAAGGTTCTGCCACACTCATTACATTTGTAGTGTTTCTCTCCAGTATGAATTATCTGATGACTGACAAGGGTTGATCTAATACTAAATACCTTACCACACTCATTACATTTGTAAGGTTTCTCTCCAGTATGAATTCTCTGATGACTTGCAAGGTTTCCTTTTTGACTAAAAGCCTTGCCGCACTCATTACATTTGTAAGGTTTCTCTCCAGTATGAATTCTGCGATGTTTTGCAAGGTATGAATTCTGACTAAAGACCTTGCCACATTCATTACATTTGTATGGTTTCTCTCCAGTATGAATTCTCTGATGAACTGCAAGGTATGAACTTTGACTAAACACTTTTTCACATACATCACATTTATATAAGTTCTCTTTTGTATGGATTATCTGATGTCCAGTGAGCTGCAAGGCATGATTAAGGGTTTTGCCACACTCGTTATATTTGTAAGATTTCTCTTCAGTATGAATTGTTCGATGAATTGCAAGGTCTGAATTTCGACTAAAGACTTTGCAACATACATCACAATTAAGTATTTTCTCTTTTGTATGGATCAACTGATGCTGAGTGAGATTTAAGCCCTGATGAAAGGTTTTGCCACACTGATTACATTTGTAAGGGCTTTCCATGCATGCACTCTGGTCTTGTGTCAGTATCGAAGGATGTATAAAATCATTCTCATATGAATTAGAAATGGTGGTTTGGACAGTAGGAGAAGTTCCTTGAAGTGGTGAAAATGAGGCACTAATGCTGATACTCTTGTCAGCTTGATTAAATTCATCAATTTTCTCTTCACTTTTGAACATAAGCAGTTCATCCTGAAAGCTTAATGCCAGCCTGTTTTCAATAGGCTTGATTCCTGCAACACTTCTACCATGTCGATCTCTCTTATCAGCCAGCTTGTTGTTATGGTTTACAGGCATTCCTTTATCATTTCTTTCCTCGTCTCTTGGCTGAGACTCAAAGTCATGTTCATTTTCCTGGATTTCCCTGAGGTAAAAAGGCTTGATTTTTTCATGTCTTCCCAATATCAGTGTTTGGAATACTTCTGCTCTATCAGTGTTTGCATTTAGTTGTAATTTCTTGATCACATGTAAGTGAGAGATATCTACAAGATATAAAGAACCATAAGTACCCTATTCATCCCAATTCATAAGTAAATAGTTCATGTTAAATACATGATATTACACCAAAATTAGTACTTACACAAAACAGAGTTATGAAAATTCCCAACCATGATATTAAAACCTTTACAAACACAAAAGGAATGATTCTTTACTAAAGATAAAGTGATCGAGGTAATTCCACTTAAATTTTGGGTACCCAATTTTCAAACAACCTATGATAAAAACACTCACATTGAGAAAACTTCTGTTAGCTATCAAAGAAAGTGTATTTTTCAACCATGACACCAAAGCATATACCAATTAGCAGTAAACATACTGGTGCCTCGTAACTGAGGAGAAAAGAATATTATACTATACATATATTGTGCATACTTGTTAAATAGAAATGAATGCTAAAAAGACAGACAGTAAATAATTGTAACAGTAAATAATGAAAAACTAACTTATTCAATGTATAATCTCAAGGAGTGGCGGTTTCCAATTGGGAAACAAATATAGCATAGAGAAAATGGTGAATATGGTAAAACAGTATTTTAAAAAACAAAATGTTCTTCTAAAAACGTGCTGTAAATCTATGTACCCAGGAAGAAGCATAAAACATTCTGAAAGACCACCTTCTGTATATCACAATTAAATATCAATAAATGAAATATTCTCCAGTTATATTAACAGCCATTAAATAGAACAACTCCCTACCTGTTCAGTGCCCTAAAATATCCAGTTCATTGGCTCCAAAATATACGTAATGAAGAGAGAGCAATTTCTGAATTTATTTAACTAGGTTCATACAACAAATTGCAAAAGAAAGGCATACAATATATAAGGCAAAAAAAGGGACATCATAATAAACATGCCAGAATATTAATATATCTTTTTTATACAAAAGCCACTTTTGATTCATTAATATAAAAACAATGCACTATTTCTGGGAATTCCCTGGCAGTCCAGTGGTTAGAATTCAGCACTTTCACTGCCATGGGCCCGGTTCCATTCCTGGTTGAGAAAGTAAGGTCCCGCAAGCAGCGTGGTATGGCCAAAAACACAAACAAACAAACAAACAAAAAAACCAAAAAAATCCCCACTATTTCAAGCCGTCTAACATTACTAGTTTCTTTCGAAAGGCTTGAGGAAAGTTATCAGAAGTTTTTAAGGAAAGTGGAATCAGGTTTCTGTGCATGACCCCAACTGACGCAGAAAGCAGTGAGAACCATGATGTGGACCTTGACCAACAGACTGAGACAACATACTCTTAAGCATGACCACCCACCCAACAGCAGCAGAGGAGAGATTACAAAATACGACAACAAACATCAGGAGTTGAGAAAGAAAACTTCAAGGGAGATGCAAGAAGTGAGCTGGATAACTACAAAGGGTATTCAGCCACCCCTCCTGGAAATGGTTTCTGAGTCATCACAGCTACACAGAAAATGATTTAGGTTGTGTCATGAGACAGTTGTTTGATATATAAAGAGGCATTATTTTTACAGTGTGAGTGATGTGGAAGGTGGAGGGATGGGTGAAGGAGTGCTGCAGAAATTGGGAAGTTCAGGAGAATAACTTAACAATAACAATGGAAATAGGAAATAACAATCTTTCCATCCACATCAAGGTACCATGGAAATAGGAAATAACAATCTTTCCATCCACATCAAGGTACCATGTAAGGAAAGGTCAGGACTGAGAAAGGGCCTGAGTGGAGCACAGAGTTTTTTAACTATGGGAGTTATACTATGAGTATGGGAAGAACTGAAAGAGATTTAAACACTGTAGAAATAAACTAACTTTAAATCTATTACACTATTTGCTATGCAAGGTATCAAATTCCAACAGCTGTATTTCCATGCACATATTCAATAAAAACATACACAATATTCAAGGAGATGGTGCAATAATGTTCTTAGCAGAAAGTGGAAGAAAAAACCAGGAGAAGACCAGCAGAAGGAGACGAACCAGTCTATTCTGTACACACACGTGCAAAACAAAGTAATCAGATCAACACTACTGTAAAGTAGGGAGATCCTGATTTCAGAATGAAGATCTCCTGGCTGGGTGAGCAGGGTTTGTATGGGGAAACAAAGATAGCAGAAAGCGTTTGAGAAAGCCTGAGCAATTTCAGGATAGGATCACAATAGTTAAGTAAGCAAAGAAAGCGAAAAGTATTACTAACTAAAATATAGATTACATAACATAATTTGGTATATAAAATGTTTATGTTAACACTCCTTGTTATTAAACATGACAGTGTTCTTTTAGCTGGCCTCTCTAAATACTGAAAATCAGATCATTAAATTTCTTAACACAAACTCTGCAAAGAAAAACAAAACCATGAGGAGTGATGTCAACAGAAGAGTAAACCACAGGCACTCATTACAGCCATGAGGAAGCCAAGTTAAAAACAATAAACAAAAAAGAATTTGGGAAAACTCTACAAACCAGTAAAAAAAACAGTGGGAGCACCCAGGCAATTGCCTATCCTGAAAACACTAAACCAACAAATGTAGGAAAGTTCATGACAATTCCCTGGCCTGTGACTCCCCACCTCCTTCTTACATTGCATTGAGATTGAACTGGAAGAAGCCTCCCAATTACCAGAGGTGTCCTCATGGGGAAATGCTAAAAACATGATAAAAACACTCAGTAAACCAGAAATAGAAAAAAGATGACCTCAACATAGTAAAGGACATGTATTAAAAGTCCACAGGTAACATCATACTCAATGGGGAATGACTTAAAGCTTTTCCTCTAAGATCAAGAAAAAGACAAGGACAGTTACACTCAGTATTTCTAAAAAAAAATCACTGGAATTCCTAGCAAGTACATGTAGGTAGCAGAAAAAGACATAAAAACAATTCCAATAGCAAAAAGAAGCAAAACTATCTCTTTTGACAAATGAAATGATCTAATAAGTAAAAAACTCTGGGGAAATCCCTGGTGGTCCAGTGGTTAGGACTCCATGCTTCCTCTGCTGGGGGCCTGCGTTTGATCCCTGGTGTGGGAACTAATGTCCCACAAGCCGTGCAGCACGGCAAAAAAATAAAAAATAAAAAATAAATAAAAACCCGTGAAGATTCTTAAACAAAAATTTGATAGAAATAATGAACTCAGAAAGATGACAATATATAAAATTGACAAACAAAAATCAATACTGTTTCTATACAGTGACAATAAAAAATCAAGAAGGAAATTCAGAGAACAATTCCATTTACAATACCATCAGAAAAATAAAGTACTTGGCAAAACTTTACAGAAGGGAAGATATATGCACTATAAACTAAAAACACAGCTGAAAAATATTTGAAAAGACACAAATTAATGCAAAGATATCCCAAGTTCATGGATTAGAAATATTGTCAGTAGGTAAACACTACCCTAAGTGATCAACAGATTCAACACAATCCCTAATAAAATCCCAATAGTGTGTCTCGAAGAAACACATAAATCCATCCTAAGATTCAAATGCAATCTCAAAAGACACTCAATAGCAAAACCAAGGTTGAAAAGAATGAAGTTGGAGGTTTCACCATCATTTCAAAATTCTTAGAAACCTAAACTAACCAAAGCAGTACGGTCCTAGCATAAAGACAGAGAGAGACCAGTGGCATACAACAGAGACGTGAGAGATAAACTCTTGTGTATGTGGTCAAGTGATGTTCCGCAGGAGTATCAGAACCACTCAGTGGGGGAAGGGCAGTCTACTAAACAAAACGAATTATGGTTCAGATTGAAGGTATCACTGCACTTCATAAATTCCCTAATTTAGATGTTTCAAAATTAGCTGTTGATGTAGAAAGAATAGCACACAGGTGACCCCAAAATGGTGTCAACAACAGTTTACACAACAGCCTCACAAATATGAGGATGTGAACTTGGGCAATGTTATCCTGAGGAGAAATTCCTATTCACCGTTTACTGAGGGTGAAAGGGGATGGGCATAGTACATGTGAACACCACTATCACAGTGCCCTTGAGACAGCTTTTGTGACACTGCTCAAAACCAGAAAAAAACCTGGAAAGATTTATCAGCCAGGCTCTGGTGATACTTTCTATCTCATATCATAGAATATGCAGACCACTTCACTATAGCTTTAAGTGGTGATTTTCTATATAGCAGGAAAGTATTACAATATATGAGGGATAGTATTCTCATTCAAAATTATCTGTCACCCAGTAAACCCACCCTATAGAGAGTCCACCAGAAGTTGCTGATTAACGAAGGGTGGATTATCACACCAAAGGTTCTGGATAAAATTTCAGAGCCCAGTTCTCTGTATTTCATAAACAAGTTTCAGAGGCAAAATCACACAAACTTAGGAGAGTATGAAATCAGGAAGAGAATACATTCCCAGACTAGGTAGAGCAGTACAGGAGTGAAAAAAATAAGAGATATGTGTGTCAGATATCATAGAACCTTCAGATGGAACAATGTGCTCTAGCCACAGATGCCAAACTAGAGGCTGAAAGATACATATATGCTCCTCAGTAGGACTGGGGATCAAAGAGATGATCTCCCTGTCCACTGTCCTTAGTTTTCCTAAGTAATAATTACAGAAGATAGAACGCACCTCCCTGTTACACACAAGCCTGAAGAATGTGGCCAAAGCAGAACAGAAGAAATGCAGGAGGGATCTAAACAGGGAGACAGGGCTTGAGACAGCTCCATGCAGGTTCTGAGATGCCACATGGAATCAAAGAGCAGCCACTGTCTCCCAACTTCTGATGAGGTCTCCTAAAAACATCAAATGGGGACGGCACCGGGAAAGGTTCAGGGATTGGAGTCTGCAGGCGTCAGCTCTTATCTATGTGGACTGAGAACTGAGCATCCAATGGAATGAAGTCGAGAAGGAGAGATGAGCGGGCAAGAGGCCCCTTTGAAAAAGTCCACCTCATGCTCTGCTAATTCAAGCAACAGGAGCTCACAGAAACCAGATGGCAGAGTGTTGCAGATCATGATAAAGACCTTGCCTTTGTCTCTGGTGGAGCTGCAGCACCACTGGAGGGTGAAAGAATACATTTTACACGTGGAAGGACAAGAGGGATAAGTTACGGAGAAGAAAAATTTCCTCTGAGAGTTCAAATAATAAGTAAATTTTTGTATTCCCATAGAACTCTCTGATGAGGGGAAAGACTCCAAACACTATTAATAATGAGGCTTCCCCTCGGCGCTTCTGAGATCTGACCTGTGTTCACACTTTGATACATCCCCAAAGGTATTCAGATCAGTCTTCACAGCCCAGGGCTCTTTCTCTTGTTACAAAGTGGGTAAAATATTCAGATAAGAAACAGAAATTCCTCCACATAAGAGGAAGGAAACATGATTTGCTGTGGCTTTTCCAGAATCCTGGTCTCTTGCTCAACTGAGAACTGAGGTGACTACAGATGGAAACAGAAAAATATTTCAAAAAACTGACCTGCTCTTTACCTCCTGAATACACAGGGAACAGTATAATGTGCAGAAACGTAGCTCTTTTCCTAAAACTCCTAAATCAAAAGCACAGGGGTAGGAAACAGGAAAATGGGTATATTAAAAGTTTCCCATTGAGCTTTATATACATGTAAGCTCTGGAACAACTCCTGATGTATCACGAACTGGGCAGGCCATCAGAGGAAAAGGTAGATTTAAACTCCTGAGGCTGCATCCTGAAGCTTTCCATGTCTGAATCAACAAGGATTTCAGATCAGTCAAGCAAAACAGGGGCTCCCAGGAGGCACACAATGGAAAATGCAAAGATACATAAGGGCAGATCCCAATTTCTGGAGGGAAGTTATCCTCACCCAGGGAGACCAGGTTCCTGTAGGTCTCCAACATCACGTCCCTGTACAAGGCCCTCTGAGCAGGGTCCAGGCATTCCCACTCCTCCTGAGAGAATTCTATGGCCACATCCTTGAAGGTCAACTGTGCCTGAAATGAAAACACATTTCACCAAGGGGCCATGAGGAGAATTCTTATTTTCACACAAAATGAGAAGAGGTGAAAAGATCAAGTTGAAGTATGTATTCTGACAGATCCATATAAAGGTATCTGGGGAAATTATGGGTCTCTAATTTTAATTTCTTATGCTTTTTCATAGAGATTATGATAACCTGTAATCAATGTGTATTTTTCATTTTTGTGGACAATACATGAAATACATATAAATAAAATTCAACAATGAGTTCTCTATCCAGAAGTGTTAGATTATGCCTTACACACTGAGTGCTATTCAAAATCTAGATGAACTACACTATGAGTGGTGGCTTTAGAGATGACTAAGTCCACAGTGCTTTAAAAAAGAAAATCAAACTCTTAAATTACAATGACGATAATAACAGCAATGACTAAAGGTGTTTGAATACTTCACAGATGCTAAGCATTACTCTAAATGCTTTATAGATATGAACTTTTTTATCAACATTGTAGCTCAGTAGAGAAAGATCTGTTCCCATCCTGCAGAGGAGAAAACTGTCAGAGACATTTGGAGAAACTCAACTTAGTTCAAGCTAAGAAATGATACAGCAAGCACCTGAATTAAGGTGGATGCGCTCTTGAACTGAAGATAAAGAAGCAAAAACTGAAGTAACAGAAGAGCTTTCGAAGCACACGGCCAGAGGATT
The DNA here is from genome assembly GCF_003676395.1 of Aethalodelphis obliquidens. Lineage (NCBI taxonomy): Eukaryota > Metazoa > Chordata > Mammalia > Artiodactyla > Delphinidae > Aethalodelphis > Aethalodelphis obliquidens. The sequence goes on along the minus strand of NW_020837987.1, from coordinate 16,262,537 downwards.
CTCCCAGAAAACTTGAAAGAAGTTGAACAACATGAAAGGCAGTAAAAGGTCATTATAGATGTAGGCACGTGTGCGCGACAGACACACATACACACACACACACAACATGTTAGTAATCTTACTAGTATCTGAACCATTAACAGGATAGTGTAGGAAAAATTCAAGGCCATGTAATATATTTATGATATAATTTCAACTGCAATAAAATACAGTACATAGTTATAAAATTCTGATGTCTTTTATCAAAACCATGGACTTGCACATCCATGAACTCATGGACACACAGGTAAATGCACAAATAACTGAAACGAGAGAAGTTGTCTCTGGATATATTATTGCATGATTTTTTTATCATCATTTTTATTTATGTGAATTTCAGCATCTTTGGAACAATGAAAATATATCAACTGTATTAAATGGTACTAACATGAAAAAAATAGGATCCTTTAACTGCAATCTCTATTGAATACCCATATATAAATACAATTTAAACCACAATATTGACATAGTAGGTATTAACAAATGCAAAGCAGAGTTTATTTCTGTATTCCACACATAAAACACTGACTCAAAATCAGAAAAGTTATTACTATTATACATTAATTTAAGAGACTAAGAAAAAAATTATCACAATAGTGAAGTTAAAAACTACTCAGAGAGGGCTTCCCTGGTGGCGCAGTGGTTGGGAGTCGGCCTGCCGATGCGAGGGACACGGGTTCGTGCCCCGGCCCGGGAGGATCCCGCATGCTGCGGAGCAGCTGGGCTCGTGGGCTATGGCCGCTGGGCCTGCACGTCCGGAGCCTGTGCTCCGCGATGGGAGAGGCCACAACAGTGAGAGGCCCGCATACTGGGGAAAAAAAAAAGCTACTCGGAGAATTAAATATCATGACTAAAAAGAATACGGAAGAAAGTATATTGTGGGCTTCCCTGGTGGCGCAGTGGTTGAGAATCCGCCTGCCAATGCAGGGGACACGGGTTCATGCCCCAGTCCGGGAAGATCCCACATGCCGCAGAGCGGCTGGGCCCGTGAGCCATGGCCGCTGAGCCTGTGCGTCCGGAGCCTGTGCTCCACAGTGGGAGAGGCCATAACAGTGAGAGGCCCACATACCGCAAAAAAAAAAAAAAAAAAAAGTATATTGTAATTAAGGAAGAATATTTCACCAAACAGCACCATTAGAAGGAAACTTGATGCATTCCCTCTGAAGTTACAGTGGAGTGAAGGGGGCTGGCCAGGGCACCTGCCTTTCACCAATGTACAGTGTGCCTGAGCAAGAGCCATTAGAGGCGGTAACAGGAGGAAAACAGAGGGCAAGAGACACAAAGAGAGTGTGCCAGAGAGTTGGAACTGTGAACATTCACAAATCTAAGGACATAGAAATCTAAGAACAGAGAAAGGATGTGAAAAGATAGTCCATCCTAAAGAGAACAGGGGTGATTATATTACATCAGAAAAAATAAAGACAAAAACTGACACAAGAGACAAAGGATATTATATAATGATAAAACAGTCCATTCACCAGGAAAATATAACAATTATAAATATATATACATCTAACATTAGAGCTTGCCCAAATATGAAGGAAACAACAGAAAGAGACAACAGCAAAATGTCAGTATGAGACTTCAATACTCTAGTTTTATCTACACATGGAAACAACTTAAAAGGAAACAGAGAACTTGAACTACACTAAATAACAATTGTACCTAAAAGACATGTACAGAACACTCCACCCAACACCAAAAAACATCCTTCTCAAGCAAACATGAAACATTCTCCATAACAGACCACAAAACACAGCTTAGGCCACAAAACAAATCTTAACAAATTTAAGGAGACTGAGATCTAAAAAGTATCTTCTCTAACCACAATGAAATGAAACTTGAAATAACAGAGGGAAAACAGGAAAACCCCCCAAATGTACAAATTAAACAGCTGATTCTTAAAGAAGCAATGGGCCGGGCTTCCCTTGTGGCTCAGTGGTTAAGAATCCGCCTGCCAATACAGGGGACACAGGTTCGAGCCCTGGTCCACGAAGATCCCACATGCTGTGGAGCAAATAAGCCTGTGCACCACAACTACAGAGCCCCAGCACAACTACTGAAGCCCGCGTGCCTAGAGCCCGTGCTCCACAACAAGAGAAATCACCACAATGAGAAGCCCGCGCACCGCAACAAAGAGTAGCCCCTGCTCACCACAACTAGAGAAAGCCCACACGCAGCAATGAAGACCCAACACAGCCAAAAGTAAAATAAATAAATTTTTTAAAAAAAGAAGCAATGGGTTAAAGAAGAAATCACAAGGAAATTGTAAAAATATCTGAATGAAAATAAAAACACAACATACCAAAATTTATAACAGGCAGTCAAAACCATAGTAAAAGGGAAGTCTACAATGCTAAATGCTTACAACAAAAAAGGGGAAAGATGCAAACCCTGTACTGCTGTTCAAGAATGTATGGAGAGCCATTAGACAAGAAAAAGAAATCAAAGTTATACAAATTGAAAAAGAAGTAAAATTACCTTTTTCTCTAGGTGACAAGGTTTTACATGTGCAAACCAAAAAGGCTCCATGAGAAAACTACCACTTCAAAACACAACTTCAAGGACTTCCTGGTTGGTCCAGTGGTAAAGAATCCACCTTCCAAGGCAAGGGACTTGGGTTCAATCCCTGGTCAGGGAACTAAGATCCCATATACCACAGAGCAACTAAGCCCACGCACCTCAACGAGAGAGCCTGCGTGCCGCAAACTACAGAGCCCACGCACTCTGGAACCCGTGTGCCACAACTAGAGAGAGAGAAAAAAAAACCCTGCACGCCACAACTAGAGAGAGAAGCCCATGCACCTCAACGAAAGACACTGCACGCCACAACAAAAGATGCCGCACGCCTCAATGAAGATCCCGAGTGCCACAACACCTGATGCAGCCAAAAAAAAGAAAAAACAACTTTGGAAAAATTGCAGCAGGGAATTCCCCAGCAGTCCAGCGGTTAAGACTCTGTGCTTTCACTGCCATGGACCTGGGTTCAAAACCTGGTGGGGGAACTAAGATCCCACAAACCGCAAGGCACGGCCAGAAAGGAAAAAAATATCAGCACACAAAAATCAGTTGCCTTGGTATACACAATATGCACAATGAACAAATTCAAAAGGAAGTTAGAAAACAATACTGTTTACTATAGCATCAAGAGACAGACTAGGAAAAAATTACCCAAGGAGGTGAAAGACTTGCACACTGAAAACTACTAAATGTTGCTAAAAGAAATCCAAGGATATACAAATAAGTAAAAAGACACCCTGTACTCATGAATTGGAAGAATTAATATTCTTAAAATGACTTTATTACTGAAAGTGTTCTACAGATTCAATGGAATCCCTGTCAAAATTTCGAAGGCAATTTTTGCAGTTAAAAAAAAAATCATACTAAAATTCATAGGGAATCTCAAAGGATGCCCAACAGCCAAAATACTCTTGAAAAAGAAGATGGACATCATTTTCAGATTTCAAAACATATTACAAAGTAATCAGGATGATGTGGTACTGGTATAAGCACAGATACAAAACCCAGTGGATACCAGAAATAATCCAGTGAATATATATAAAATGTACAGCCAAGGGTGCAAAGACTACACAAAGGGGAAAGGACAGTCTCAATAACAAATGATGCTGAGCAACTACATACATCCCAGCAAAAAAATGAAGATGGAACCTTACTTGCATCAAAGGTAAAAAACTTCTGTATCACAGGATACAATCCACAGAGTGAAAAGACAACCTCTGTGGAATGCAGGTGATGAAAGTGATTTAAAGAATTTCCCACTGTCAGAGATTTAGGTTGATTTCATAGTTCAAACTCAAGAATAGACTAAAACATTCCCTGGTGATCCAATGGTTAGCGCTTGGTGCATTCACTGCAGTGAGCCCGGGTTCAATCCCTGGTCGGGGAACTAAGTTCCCACAAGCCTTGGTGGGGCATGGCAAAAAAAAAAAAGTTAAAAGACAGAACAAATTACCTCTTACTGGTCTGTTTTCCAGATTTTACGAGATACTGTGCATATTAACGTCCAGCTTCTTTATCCTGCTTGACAGACAGCAGACAGTGCATCCTGATGGGGCCCTAAGCAATCCCTGCTGTCCAGTATCACTGACACCATGTCTCCAATCCATGGGTGTGAAGCCCTGCCCAGGACTACACCCAGCGGAGCCCCTTCACAAGTTCCAGGTCACTGGGTTATGGGGAAATGGGATCTAAGTGGAGATGACAGGCCCTGAGGGAAGGACCCGAGTGAGTGTGAATGTACGGGTGTCAGGCAGGATAGTTCAGAGTCAGAGATTAGCGAGTCCAAAGAAGGGCATTTCAGGAAGCACAGGCAGAAGAAACAACTGAGAATATGGCTTTACCTGAGAAAGAGCCATTCCAGACTCCTTTTCTTTCCTCTCCCTCCTCTTCTGGGCTTCTTCCTCAGACAAGAGTCTTTAGAGGTCGATCCTGAAAGTGGAAAACAAGCTGTTTAATGCTTAGAATCAACACACCCCCTTCCTGAGTCACCACCACACGCACAGGGAAGCCCTCAGCATGGGGAACAGACGGTCCTCTGCTGCCCACTGTCCCAGGAGGGACTCGGGACAATAACTCCCACACAGAGACCAACCAGTGAGTTTTCCCACCCTTTCCTTCAGATCAGGCTCCCCTCCTGGTGAGGCCCTCACGTACCCAGCAGCAGCGGGCACCTCAGCTGGACCCGACGATCCCCTGCAGGTCACAGACCAGCCCTGATCCATCCCCAGGCAGAGCAGAGCCCTCACCCTCAGCCCAGATCTCAGCCCTCAGGAACGGGGGGACTCAGAGTCACGATGCTCAGTGAGGGATCCGGATTGGAACATCCTGGGGCACCTCAAATATTGTTGAGGTTGGACCCCCACACTGACAGTATGAAGAGGAATCCCTGGTCAGAGGGTACAAAACATGTCTGTACAAAATTCTTCATCGATCTAAGGAAACGCCTGGGTTGAGCAGCACTCACAGGAGGCAAGCCCAGCACAGCCCCCACCTGCTTTTCATTTTCCAGCTTTACTGAGGTCTAACAGATGTATAACAATGGTGTACCTATGAGGCATCCAATGTGCTTATTAGACGGATGTATACACTCTGTAATATTCATAACAGAGTGCTTTACACGTCCATCAACTCACAACGACCATTTTATTTCTGTGTGCTAAGAACACTCAAGTGTTACTCTCTCAGCAAATACCAGATATATAGAAACACAGTATGATTAACGATAGCACGATGAACATTAGATGAACATGTTGCAAATATTTACCTAAATATAATGATTTCATTTCCTTTGGCTATCTAGACAGAGGAATCTCTAAATTGTTTTCCGTAATAGCCATATCATTTACATTCCCACCAATGAAGCACAAGCGTTCGTGTGTGTGTGTGTGTGTGTGTGTGTGTGTGTGTGTGTGTGTGTGTGTTGAGACAGGGAGAGGACCGTAGAGGAACCAGCACTGGCCTGGCAGCAAGAAAGTAGCGGCTACACCTTCCCAAGAACGTGCCTCTGTATTACTGATCACTGTGGTGTTGCTGGCCCTCTGATTCTTGGAACAATCTCTCCCTACATTAAAGAACTTAATGGCCCCTCTCAGGTTCTGTCCACAGAAACATACCTAGCAAAATCTCCCTAATGAAAACCTTCTGCTGTTTGAAGCTTACTACTCATAACTTCCCTTCTGGACTCAAATGAACTTACAAACTTTCATGGGGTCCAACATAGTCTCGATAAAACCCATAATGATCAACTCATCGTGCTAGAAAATACCAGAAAACATGCCAAACTCTAATAAATCATGCCAGAGGGAAAAATACATATAAGACACCCAAGGAACCAATAGATGCAAAATACCATATTTTCATTCACAGTAACCACAGCCCAAACACTGTCATCTTCAAAAACTACACATAAAAGAAAGATGTTTCCAACGATGGACATCCCCCAGTGAGACCCAAAAATCCCCCAAGGCAACACTCCAATTCCCCTTTCGTTATGTTTCACAGTGCAACTGAAAATTTCTTTATCTGCGACACAAAATACTAAAAAGTACCAAAGGTAAACAACAAACTGACCTCCATATTAGTCTAAAAACTGCACAATGATTCCTCTCTTTCTCTCTCCCTTTTTTTCTTCTGGAGCAGGAAGGATTTATTACTTGCAGCAAGTAAGGAGAACACCAGAGATCTTTCCCAAAGCAGTATCCCTGCACAATGATTCTTGACCTCCCAGAATACCCAAAACAAGTCACTTGTGGAGTGGATGCTGTAGGGCACCCTCTAGCTCCACTGCCTGAGGACAAGGCACCCATCCTCCTGCACCCAAAAATCCCTGTGGGCTCAGCTCAGGCCACACTTTTTTTAACCACAATGGAGGAAAATGTTTCTCTTTGCCTAAAACCACTGCCTTCATTCCTCCTCATGTATGGCCATGAAATACCAGATTAAACCAATGCATGGAAACCTCAGTGTCAGCAGCTATGTCCCAGGGAACCTGAGCTAAGACACTATGGCACCTCAAACCATGCAATGCACCCACAACTACCCATAAACCCAATTCCAGGTGCTCCAGCCAGAACTGACACATCCCTTGCCAGGAGTTTCACACACCCCTTGAGCCCAAAAGGGACAAATGCATACACCATTCATTGGGCTCATCTTGAAGCCCACACTTGCTGCCATATACCTCCTGCAGGCTCTCCTCCAATTTTCCCATTGTTCTCCCTCTCCTCCTTGCACTCATGGGCAAACAGGGCTAAAGGACAAAAGTACCTCTCAGGAAAGCCATCGCAACAGGAATACACACAAGCTGCCACCGAAAGGACACTGGGCATTCAACATGCAGGTCAACAAAGTTGGCCCTCCTGTAAAAACTTAGGAGAAAGTAAGAATGTTACGGAGTCCAGTTACAAAGGACATTTGAATGCAGTGTGGGAGACTCAAAGATAGGCGGTCCCCAGATTTCTTGTCCCCAAGACAGATGGTCCCAAGTTTCTTCTCTCCTGTTCTCCCAGCTCACAGGTAATTAAAAGATACCCTAACTCTCTGAGGGAAGTCTCCTTCATTCCTCCTTAGGTTCTGGACTTTGGCCCACAGTTACCACAGTGAAATCACTACCCCTGACTCGGAGCAGATGAACTGCTGGAAGGCAAAGCTCCTGTCCAAGGAGGCAACTGGTCCCTGGATGTGCACAGCCTGGAACACCTGGGGGCTACAGTGGAGCAGTGACACAGCACACTAAACATGGGGACACCTCAACATACTACATGAGGACATCAGTTCTGCAGGGATTGTTAGCACTCCCTGCATCTTTTTGCTCTTATTTTGAGTAATTAAGCAGCCATATGGGGTAATAATCAATTAGAGTTGAAATGTCCAGAACAAATGTAGGAACCATTCTCATCACCTACCGTGTTCCCCTGGTCTCCCCTGAGGATTATTCAGCCCAACCCACAGTCCCAGCCACTAAACACATCCCCAGAGGGAGATGCCGCAGCTATTCAGGGAAGAAGAGGAACACTGTGCATCCTTCAATGAACGGAAAAGGAAGAAGACTCCAAATAATCAATGGAGAGGGGCATTTCTGTTGAAGGTGATTGATACAGAGGCAATAAAATGTGACACAGATAGTCAGGAGGAGATGGCGAGCCCTCTCTGAGCCTAGACCTGAAGGGAGATAAAGGGCCTGTGCCATGGTGACTTCAAGGCAAAAGGTAAGAACAGGAACTATGATGTCAGATAGAAATAGTTTTTGTTTGGAAACAGACAAAAGGTGAATGTGCCCAGGGTAGAGTGAACCATGAGAACAGGGTCAGCTCCCAGGATGAGGCTGGAGACACTGAGGGCCCTGATGACACAGGGCTGAGCAGCCACAGGGAGGAGCTGGGATTTGTCCTGAGGGCAAATAGGAGCCGGTGCAGGTCTGAGTGCCAGAACTGGCATAAACTCTCCTCGGATTTATACTTAATGCAGAGAAATATTTCTGACTACGGTCACTTCTACCCCGAGCCTGTGGGAAGAGAGGAACCCAGATACAATTCTAAACAAAACTAGACACTCTCTCCAAAAAGAAGACAAACACAGACACACACCCAATTTGGCCAATCACTTCAGGGGCAGTGTTACTCTGACTGAGAGTTTCTGGTCTAGTCTCTCATCTCCATGTTACAAGTGGGCGCCCTGAGGCCCAGAAGGGAGACTTTTCTGAGAAAGTCCTGGTTGAGTGAAGAGAATCAGGTGTAACTGAATTCTGAAATGAGATCCTGAGGGGTCGGTGGGCAGAGTCTGCCCTTATCGCCTGTCCCATTTAAAACACCATCTTTCAGGTGCCTGATCAAAGGAAACTTCTCTTTCAATGTCTGATCACACTGTCAGCAAACAGGTAATTTTTCTTTCCAGAAAAATCACAGTAAAAGAATTTAAAAATAAACAATTGGAAAAGCATAGTTGCTGGTGCATAAAACATTGCAAGCGTTCAGCTTAGAAACAAGATCTGAGCAAACTTCTTCATCATGAATAGAGGAATAAAAGGGGAAAAAGAATATTAGACTAACTGGTTAAACTAGGTTTTGACTGTTAATATAAAAGATCAATGACATATCTACCAAGTACTCATCAAAAGAGTCTAAAATTATTTACTAGTTACCAAAGAACTTTACCAGTATACAAAGATAAAGCAGGGGAAGAACTCAGGTGTCAATTATATCTGAATAAATAAAATGAATTTGTGAATTTTTTTAATCTAAAGATCCTGCTGTCAATGTTTTAAAAAAAATTGAGGATTGGGGCTTCCCGGGTGGCGCAGTGGTTAAGAATCCGCCTGCCAATGCAGGGGACACGGGTTCGAGCCCTGGTCTGGGAGGATCCCACATGCCGTGGAGCAACTAAGCCCGTGTGCCACAACTACTGAGCCTGCGCTCTAGAGCCCGTGAGCCACAACTACTGAGCCCGCGTGCCACAACTAATGAAGCCCGCGTGCCTTGAGCCTGTGCTCCGCAACAAAGGAAGCCACCGCAATGAGAAGCCCGCGCACCACAACGAAGAGTAGCCCCTGCTCGCCGCAACTAGAGGGCCCACGCGCAGCAGCGAAGACCCAACGCAGCGAAAAACAAATAAATAAATAAATAACAAAAAAAAATCGAGGATTTATCATATTTAGAAAAGAATCACATGAGTAGAATACATAAGGCCACCAAACTTATTTCACAAGTTAGTAATTATTTGCAGGAAATTAGATATCTAATGCACTAGGATATATGCAAAGTTAAAGGCAAGACATAAATGTAAAGAAACCAGAGAGAAGAAAGTAAGTCCATTACAGAAAAACAAAATTTTTAGTGTTTCTTTAAAGAAGCACCATGTAGTGAAAGTCAGTCATTTCCTGCCCCACTAGTCTCTCCCCTGTCCTCTACCCCACACCAGGAAATGCAAGGGGGTGACCCACAACTGCATGAGTCAACTCACCGCCCCTTGGCTGAACAGGGATTGCAAAGGGAAGTTTTCCTGTCATACAAACAATTACAAAATGCACAAACCTTACAGTTTTGCAATACAAATCCTCACCTGTATAATTAAGCAAGCAACATTTCAATTTATTAAGAGTCTAAAGCCAGAAGTCAGTATATCATAACTTAATCGTCCAAATCCAATCAACTCACCCCCCACCGGGACCCAGTCTGCCCTCTACCTGCACTACTATGTGTTTCCATTTTATTGTCTATTTCTTTCCCTGTTTCTGTCTCCTTCTTTTTGATCTTATCTACTCCCCTGGTGCTCCTGCTGGCCTATCCATACATTTCTGCCTCTTTCTTCCCCCAACTCTACTCCCTCTCTGCCCGGCCCGTGACACCCCTTCTGTTACTCTCCCTTCCTCCCCACTCTCCGGCACCCCAGGTGGCTGTGCTTCCTTTCTGCTCTCTCTCTTCCTCTGCTCTGCTAGCCACAGAAGTCCTCTGCTTCTCTGCCAGGACCAGGATGCCCTGAAGGCCATGGTTCCACCGTTTATCCTCTCCCAGATTTTCCGTGCAGTGCCTCACCACTGCTGCGCTCCCTACTACCACTGATCCAGGGCCTCTATGTTGCTCTGCAATCCCTGGAGATCCGCCGTTTTCCTTTACTTCTCGATTTTATTCACCTGCTATTTTCAAGGTTTACTTAGTCTCTTTCATTTCACTGTCTCTTTATAAGCTCCTCAGCCATCCTCTACGTCTCCATCCGCTCTCCCTCATTCTTTCCACCCTGTCAGCTTTTCTATTTCTCTCAGTCGCTCTGTCTCTGCTCCTCCAGTTCCCCCATCGCCCACATGTTTACAGAGACCGAGACGGAATAACATGCCGCCTACCGGAAGAGTCCATTCTCCAGCGGGGTGGAATTTCACATGGCTGGCCCAGGTCACTCCCCGCCCCCCACGCCGGGTGAGGGGAAGGGCTGACTACGAAGGGGAGGCCGGGGGAGCAAAAGGACCGGCCTGAGGAGACGCGAGGACAGAGGCGCTGGGAGGGAGGGAGGGGGTCTCAGGAGAGGGGCGGGCTCTGCAGAATGCCAGGACCGGGGAGAGGACGTGGCCTGTCCGGGAGCGGGGCGGCCGGCGCTGCCCTCCAGGGGCCGAGAGGGCGAGGCTGGGGGGCGCGAATCCACCTCGCGGAAGGGGACGTTACAGGCGGCGGGAAGGGACGGAGGTAGTAATGGATTTTAAGCAGGAAAATGTCGCGAATGGAGGTGTCTACCTGGACCGAAGGCAGAAAAGCCAAGGGCACCGGGACCGGCCTCAGAGCGAATTCAAACCCAAAGGTAAACATGCCTGACCTGTAACGGCGACGTCCGGATTTACTGGGAGCGTAGAGGCGGGTGCTGAGATTTACGGTCCTTGGTGACCCCCCCACACTCTGAAGATGGAGAAAGGGGGGCCGCGCGGCACAGAGTCACACCAGAAAAGAAAACTTACTCTCAGCAGGGTGACCTTCTCTCCGCGCTGTCCGCTTCCGCTTCCGTTATTAACGGCGCGAGCGCGGAGTTAGAAGCAGGGCTTCTGGGGGCGGGGCTTGCGCGGAGCGCTAGCGGCGAGGGGCGGGGCGAGGAGGGAGCCCCTTTCAGTCCAGGGAGCGCAGTTAGGCGGGGCAGGAGGCGGCGGCGAGGGGTAGGTGGCGGCGAGGGGTAGGTGGCGGCGAGGGGTAGGTTGGTCCCTGCAGCTTGAAACTGCTTGTTTTAATTTACTGTTTGCTACAGTTTTAAGGCAAAAGCTTACCGTTGCTTGGGCCAGTTATATCGGAAACTAAGATGTTTCCTCCTAACGAGTCGAGAATGGTGTCAATAAAAAGCTGTTTTTACCAGCAGTTAGCTGGCGTGTCTAAGTGAATTGATAAATGTATATGAGATAAAAGGTTCCAGGTAGGGCTTCCCTGGTGGCTCGGTGGTGAATAATCCGCCTTACAATGCAGGGGATTTGGGTTCAAGCCCTGGTCTGGGTAGATCCCACAGGCCGCAGAGCAACTAAGTCTATGTCCCACAGCTGCTGAGCCTATGCTCTAGAGCCCGCGAGCCACCACTACTGAAGCCCACGTGCCTAGAGCCCGTGCTCCGCAACAAGAGAAGCCACAGCAACGAGAAGCCACGCACCTCAATGAAGAGTAGCCGCCGCTCCCCGCAACTAGAGAAAGCCCTTGAGCAGTAACAAAGACCCAACGCAGGGCTTCCCTGGTGTCGCAGTGGTTGAGAATCTGCCTGCCGATGCAGGGGACACGGGTTCATGATCCGGTCCGCGGAGCGGCTGGGCCCGTGAGCCATGGCCGCTGAGCCTGCGCGTCCAGAGCCTGTGCTCCGCAATGGGAGAGGCCACAACAGTGAGAGGCCCGCATACCGAAAAAAAAAAAAAAAAAAGACCCAACGCAGCCATAAATTAATTAATTAATAAAAAACACACTTGCTACATTCGGCTTCTTGATGCACACAGAACTCATGGTGCAATATGAATGTTAGAAATACTTGTGAAATACTGTTCAGATGAATTGCCGAGGATATTTTCCACTTGTTTCATGAAAATTAATGTGTGCAGGTATTTATCAGATTATAAATATGAATCATAATTTTTCAAGAGGCTTTTTGAAAGGCTATTAAAAAAGTTAAGTTATAGTAATAAGCATTATATCTCAACTGTTATAAAATTCCATTTTGTATATCCTATATGATACATATGCATGATACATATTTATTTATTGAACTATGGTTGATTTACAATATGAATTCACTGCACGTGCACAGCATAGTGATTCAGAATTTTCATAGATTATAAAACTTATTACAAAATAATCGCTATGATTCCCTGTGCTGTGCAATATATTATTTAAGATATTGCTTATCTATTTTATACAAAGTATTGATAGCTTGGCTCTCTCAATCCCATACTCTTATCTTGCCCCTCCCCTCCTCCCTCGCTTCACAGGTAACCTAGTTTGTTTTCTCTGTGAGTGTGTCCTGTTTCACTATATACATTCATTTCTTTTCTAGATTCCACATTTAAGTGATATCAAGTAGTATTTGTCTTTCTCTGTCAGACATATTTCACTTAGTATAATATGCTCTAGGTCCACCTATGGTGCTGCAAATGGCAGAATTTCATTCTTCTTTGTGGCTGAGTAATATTTCATTGTAGATACGTATACCACTTCTTCTTTAATCCATCTTTTTCCTTTTTTTATGACTTAAAATTTTTTTTTATTTATTTTGGGCTGCGTTCGGTCTTCATTGCTGCTCACGGGCTATCTCTAGTTGCCGCGACCGGGGGCTACTCTTCGTTGCGGGCATGGTCTTCTCAATGCAGTGACTTCTCTTGCTGTGGAGCACACGCTCCAGGTGCACGGGCTTCAGTAATTGTGGCACGTGGGCTCAGTAGTTGTGGCTCGGGATCTCTAGAGCGCAGGCTCCGCAGCTGTGGCACACGGGCTTAGTTGCTCTGCGCCATGTGGGATCTTCCCGGACCAGGGATCGAACCCGTGTCCCCTGCATTGGCAGGCGGCTTCTTAACCACTGCACCACCAGGGAAGCCCTAATCCATCTTTTTCTTGATGGACATTTGGGTTGCTCCCATATACTGGCTACTGTAAATAATGCTGCTATGAACATTGGGATGCATGTATCTTTTCAAATTAGTGCTTCCATCATTTTCAGATATATACCGAGGAGTGGAATTCCTGGATCAAATGGTAGTTCTATTTTTAGTTTCCTGAGGAAGCTCATTTTGTGAGTCATATATTTCATTATTATTTTTAAAAACACACTTTGCCCAATTTATCTATTTCATTTGCATTTCTTCCGTTTTACTTCACTGAAATGCCTGGAGGATGCATACATCAAGGGGTTGTTTTAAGATTTGTGTGGCATGTACACAGAGAAATGACAGATGCAATGTATGAATTCTATCACCATGAAGACAGAATCTCCTCACATTTCAAGTTTATTGAGACAACTGTAATAGTACCAGATAATGAACTAGTCTCACAGTGCATAGCAAGAGACTTATTGCAAATGTGCAGGTGCATCACTGGTATTTTATTTTTATGATTATGATTATTATTATTTTTTTTAGCCAGGCTGTATGGTATGTAGGATCTTAGTTCCCAAACCAGGAATTGAACCCACGTCCCTTGCATTGGAAGCATGGAGTCTTAACCACTGGACTGCCAGGGAAGTCCCTAACACTGGCATTTTGGAAACACGGTCTGTTAATTTTACCTTAAAAATGTCTCTCTCACAGAAACAGACTCATAGAGATAGAAAATAGACTTGTGGTTGCCAAGGGGGGGTCGAGAGGGAGAGGGATGGACTGGGAGTTTGGGGTTAGCAGATGCAAACTATTATATGTAGAATGGATAAACAACAAGGTCCTACTGTATAGCCCAGGGAACTATATTCAATATCCTGTGAGAAACCATAATGGGAAAGAATACTTAAAAAAAGACGGTCTATATGTGTATAACTGAGTCACTTTGCTGTACAGCAAAGATTGACACAACTTTGTAAATCAACTATACTTCAATTAAAAAAATAAGGTATCTCGGGGTTTCCCGGGTGGCGCAGTGGTTGAGAGTCCGCCTGCCGATGCAGGGGACACGGGTTCGTGCCCCGGTCCGGGAAGATCCTACATGCCGCGGAGCGGCTGGGCCCGTGAGCCATGGCCGCTGAGCCTGCGCATCCAGAGCCTGTGCTCCGCAACGGTGGAGGCCACAACAGTGAGAGGCCCGCGTACCGCAAAAAAAAAAAAAAGTATCTCTCCAGTTCCTCCCCTTCTTGCCATTGTTCCTATAATCATGTCTTCCTTCCACTGGTACAATGGAAACTGGAACTCCTCTCTCCAACACCTTGTAGGCCATGGTTAGTAAATCGGAACAATTTTCTGAATTCAACATGGAGATATTAGCTTGTTTCTTTTGTTGTATAATTTGCATACAATAAAATATACAGTTTTCACGTTCACCATACAGTGGGATTTAGTATGTTTGCAATGCTGTCCAACAACGTTTTCATCATTCGTCATCACCTCTTAAAAAAACTCTGTATGCGTTAATAGTTACTCAGCACTCTACCCTGAGCCACAAGCAAATATTTAGCTACTTTCCATCTCTACAGATATGACTATTCCGGGCATTCTATATAAATTAAGTCACACAATATATTGCCATCTCCCTTCTTGTACTTGGCATAATGCTTTCAAGGGTCATCCATGATTAACCTTTATCAGTGCTTCGTAACTTTTATTTCTGATGAGAAACATTCCAGTTTGTTTAAACATTCATCATTTAATGGAGTTTTGGGTTCTTTCCACATTTTGGCTATTATTTAAAAAATGCTTCAGGCTTCCCTGGTGGCACAGTGGTTAAGAAACCGCCTGCCAATGCAGGGGACACGAGTTCGAGCCCTGGTCTGGGAAGAGCCCACATGCCCAGAGCAACTAAGCCCCTGTGCCACAACTACTGAGCCTGTGCTCTAGAGCCCATGAGCCACAACTACTGAAGCCCCCAGGCCTAGAGCCCATGCTCCGCAACAAGAAAAGCCACCACAATGAGAAGCCCGCGCACCGCAACGAAGAGTAGCCCCCACTCACTGCAACTAGAGAAAGCCCACGCGCAGCAACGAAGACCCAACGCAGCCAAAAATAAATAAGTTAAATAAATAATAAAAATAAAAAACGCTTCTATCAACAATCTTTTACAAGGTGTTAATGTGGAAAATGTTTACAAATCCCTTGGGTAGATATGTAAATGTGGATTGCTTGGTGGGTTATTGTGATTTTTAAGAAATGTGGATTTGGTCATTCGGACGAGTAGTGCATTATTTCTCCTCTCATCTTATTTGGCAAAACTGGTTGATTTGAATTTTAAGGATCAATAATATTTTATTGCAAACTACAAATAAAAAGGAAAATAGTAATTTAAGAAAGAATTTATATTAGGACCTACAACTTTCCAAAAGTAACAATCTGTACAAAAGGTTGCTACAAAACTAATCACCAAATATGTTCCCAGTCCATCTGTGCTCATCTATAAATTACTTTAATTATTAAGATGAAATGTAGCACACATATGTATATCATATTTAGCTTCTAACTAGTAAAATCAGATCTACATTGGATAATGATATTTTAAAAGGAGAATGAATCACCCAGGAAATAATCATTTGTGGCTAAACTAACATTTTGAAGTCATTAAACTCCAATTTTTCAATAAACAGTATGGTAACAACAACAAAAAAGAATTATTTCCTGTCTTCCAGAACAGTGTAACTTTAAGGTAACATTTTCAGGGCTTACCCTCAATTGAATATATTCTGTATTTTCAAGGAAATACTTATTTACTTATTTAAAAACATTTATTTATGGGCTTCCCTGGTGGCGCAGTGGTTGAGAGTCCACCTGCCGATGCAGGGGACACGGGTTCGTACCCCGGTCCGGGAGGATCCCACATGCTGCGGAGCGGCTGAGCCCATGGCCGCTGAGCCTGCGCGTCCGGAGCCTGTGCTCCGCAACGGGAGAGGCCACAGCAGTGAGAGGGCCGCATACCGCAAAAGACAAACAAATTTATTTATTTATTTTGGCTGTGCCAGATTCTAGTTGCAACAAGCGGGATCTTTTGTTGCAGCACGGGGGCTTCTTAGTTGTGGCATGAGAACTCTTAGTTGAGGCATGCGTGTGGGATCTAGTTCCCTTACCAGGGACTGAACCCAGGCCCCTCCATTGGGAGCGCAGAGTCTTACCCACTGGACCACCAGGGAAGTTCCATTTCTTTTTTTGATCGAAGGATAGCTGATTTACAATATTGTATGAGTTTCAGGTGTTCCACAAAGTGCTTCAGTTATATAAATTTTTTTCAGATTAATCTCCATTGTAGGTTATTCCAAGTTAGTGAATGTAATTTTATATGCCATACGGTAAATCCTTGTTGCTTATCTATTTTATGTATAGTAGCAAGTAAATCCTATTTGAGCCTCTAGTACTTCACGGAAAATATTTAATGTTCCTTCCCCAATATTTAACATCTCAGAGTTATGATATAGCAGTTATATTACTATATAGAGTCTAATATTAAAATATATTTGGAGGTGATATTAGAGTATTTCCCAACTACAAGCCTTTTGTATATTTCTCACATTCAGGTAGGATGGCATGGATAAAAAACATCTCAAAATGGATTCCTTTACTTCTTACCCTGATACTGGAATCAGAATAACTACATCACAATTGGAGAGGGAATTCTCTGGCAGTCCAGAGGTTAGGACTTGGCACTTTCACTGTGAGGGCACCGGTTCAATCCCTGGTCAGGGAACTAAGATCCCACAAGCTGCAGGGTACAGCTGAAAAAAAAAAAAAAACTGGAGAATGATTTAAGTGTGTTTAGAATCAGACACAGCAGAAAGGAAAGAAATCTGTGAGTTAGAAAACACAAGGGCTCTAAAAACTTTCCTTGACATTCTGAACATCAGAGTAGCCCAGTGTTACATGGAATATTACCCTATCACGATAAAGAAGAAAGTCTTTTGATATAATGTGTCCCTGACACCTTTTCCCTTTACTTTTTTTCTCTATTCAAGAGGGAAATGTGAAATTTGAAATTTCATATTATTAAAATTACAGTGGCCATTTAATGCAATTGGCTAATAATCTTCCATGAAAATGAGACAAAACCTAAAATTGAAGAGGGTTTTGCCTCTCAGCCTTCTTCGTCATCCCGCAGCCAGGTTGCTATGAAGACACTGAAGACTTTAAGTGCTCACGGCGGTAGAAGGGGCAGAGGACCTATCACACCGCCCACGGCACCCTCTGGACTTCCTGTTTGGTGAGAATGATAAACTTACTTCTTTCAGTTACTACCTGAGAAACAGAATTATTATTTTGTCACGGGTGTGGAATGGAGCACGAATGAAAGAATCCTAAACTTAAAATGTTGTGGATGAAAAATACTTCATGAAGACATCTCTCCACTGATGAGTTAGATCTTTTGAGCCCATGTGGGAGAAAATTTCACAACGTGTGAATAAATCATACTGTGAGAATTTATGACAAATGTTCAGAACATTCAGGTGTAATGTTAATGGAGTAAAGAATGTGAGGCCACAAATGCAACATAATTACATGTTTATCTGACCATTTGACTTACTGACCTATGAGCCGATGCATTACACAAACTTTCTTTGCACTGATAAACGCATTCACTCACCTGTCAGTTGGGAATGCTTCCAGTCACTGGATATCTAGCAGGAAACAAAATCAATACACTGCCTTCAAGGAGCATATATTTTCTACAAGGGAAAGTCAGCAATAATTAAATCAGATATGATAGTGTTAAGTACGATGAAGGTGTACACGTACAATGAGAGAGTGACAGGGTGTCCTAATGTAAACAACGTGTTCAGGAAATGCCCACGTGATATAAGAAGATATCTGAATAACATCATGAATTAATTGAAAGAGTGTCATGCGAATACACATGGGGACCATGAGACAAAGAAGGTAAGTGGCTTCTGGCATCCAAGAAAGGCAAGAAAACAAATTCTGCCCTGGAATATCCAGAAGGAGCACAGTGCTTTGGGTCATTTTACACATCTCGCCTCCAGAACCATAGGAGAATAAATCTGTGGTCCTTCAAGGCCCTCAGTTTGTGGTAATCTGTTACAGTAGAAACAGAAAATTTAATAAATTAATGTATGTAGAGAATCAAAACAATCTATACAAATTTCTAGAAAAAGTATAATTTGCAAGGTGTCAGGGTACAATGTGCAAAAATCCACTGTAATTTCACACACATGCAATTTACAAATGGAAATTGAAATTAAATATATAATACGATGTTTGCTCAAAAAAGTAAAAGTAGAAGGAAAATGTGTAAATCTAACAAAGTAAGGACTTTTATGCTGAAACCTACAACCTTAATGAAACAAAATGACCTTCTATTTAGGTCATCTGAGCGAAACATACCATATTCATTGAATTGTTAACAAAATATACCAGATTGACTGGAAGACACAACATAGGAATTATATTAAAATGCCCCAAATTGACATACAGGTTTAGTGTGTTTTCAATCAAGATTTCTGTAGATTCAAACAAGATTTTTCTAAAAATAATAGGGAAAGGCAAAAGAACTAGAAGAGCTAAAATACCTGAAAAATACTGAAGTGGCTGGAATCACTCCACATGACCTCAAGATTTCTAATATAGTGACAGTTATCAAGACTGGGTGGGATTTGTGCAGTGACAGACAAAATATACTAATGGAACAGAATGTGGAAACCAGAAAGAGCCCTACTTCAGTGCCGTTAACCCTTCAACAGCACAGGTGTGAGCTGTGTGGATTCAATTATATGGGCATTTTTTCCAAAGTACTACAGGATCTGTGGCCAGTTGAATCTGAGGATGTGGAACCACGGATAGAGAGCGACAACATTAAGTTATACGTTAATTTACAACTGGTCATGAGTCTAAAACCCTAACTCCATGCCTTGTTCAAAGGTCAAGTGTACTTCCAACCACTTTCTGACAAAGGTACTCAGCCAATTCAATGAAGGAAGGACTTTCCAACACTGGTGCTAATCAATGAAATATTCAAAGAAGAAAAAAAAAAGAGATCTCCATTTAAACTTTACATCTGTACAAATATTAGCTCAAAGTTAAAGCTTTAAAATAAAGTTTAAAAC
The DNA here is from genome assembly GCF_003676395.1 of Aethalodelphis obliquidens. Classification (NCBI taxonomy): domain Eukaryota; kingdom Metazoa; phylum Chordata; class Mammalia; order Artiodactyla; family Delphinidae; genus Aethalodelphis; species Aethalodelphis obliquidens. The sequence continues at coordinate 16,243,304 of NW_020837987.1, read as the reverse complement.
TTTATTCTATAAGAGATTTAGGAAAAACGGTATAGAATAAAATCTTCAGAATCCAGAACTTGATGCAGAGTTCTCAGACAGGTCACAAGAGCATGACCCAAAGAGAATATATCTGGGATGAATGTTTCCATGAAAACAAGACAGAATCTTAAAATGAAAAGGCTTTTTGCCCTCCACCTTCACCCTTCTCAGTCATACAGCAGTCATGTTACTATAGGAAGGTGAGGACCAAGTGCTCATGGTTGAAGAAGGAGCAGAGGACCCATCACACCCCACACTACACCCTCTGGACTTCTGTTAGGTGAAAAGGATGACGCTCCCACTTCTTTTTGGTCACTGTTCTCCAGGTGGTCTGTCACTCACAAATATAAACTGTCTTACCTGAGAAATAAGATTATTATTTCACATTCGTGGCATTTGTGAGGTAATCTCCAGAATGAGTTCTTTAATTAATAAATTTCTCCTCTTAAGGCCTGGCCACAATAAATGCATTTATCTGGTTGCTATTCAGAATGAATTTTCTAATGAAGCGTAAGATGTGGATGCCTGATAGAAGCCTTGTCATATCACTGTATTATTAAAGTCTCTCACCAGTATGGATTACCTGATGGTAAGTTAGGCTTGACAGAACACTGAAGGATTTGCCACACTCATTATATTTGAAAAGATTTTCTCCAGTATAAAGTATCTGGCAGATCTTAAGGTATGAATTTGGACTGAAGACGTTGAGATACTCATTACATTTGTAAGGTTTCTCTCCACTACGGATTATCTGATAGAAAGTGAGGCTTGCAGGCACAAAATCTTTGCCATATTCATGACGTTTGCTCAGCTTCTCCCCACTATAAATTCTCCAATGAATTGTAAGGTGTAAATTTTGAATGAAGACCTTCCCACATATGTCACATTTACATGGTTTCTCTCACGTATAAATTATCAGATACTTAGTGAGGGTTGAGATCAGAGTAAAGGCATTTCAACTCCATTAAAGTTGAAAGGTTTCTCTACATTATGTATTCGCTGATGAATTGCAAAAAGTGAATTTCGACTGAAGACCTTCCCACACTCATCACATCTGTAAGATTTCTCTCCAGTATGAACTCTCTGATGCTTTCCAAGGTTTGGCTTTTGAGAAAAGAACCTGCCACACTCATTACATTTGTAAGGTTTCTCTCCAGTATGAATTCTCTGATGACTTTCAAGATTTGAATTTCGATTGAAGACCTTGCCACACACATTACATTTGTAAGACTTCTCTTCATTATGAACTCTCTGATGCTTTGTAAGGTATGCCTTTTGATTAAAGAATTTGCCACACTCGTTACATTTATAGGGTTTCTCTCCCGTATGAATTCTCTGATGACTTACAAGATTTGAATTTTGACTGAAGACCTTGCCACACACGTTACAGTTGTAAGGTTTCTCTCCAGTATGAATTCTCTGATGACTTGCAAGATTTGAATATTGATTAAAGACCTTGCCACACTCTTTACATTTGTAAGGTTTTTCCCCAGTATGAATTCTCTGATGTCTTCCGAGATGTGAATTTTGACGAAAGACCTTACCACACTCATTACATTTGTAAGGTTTCTCTCCGTTATGAATTCTCCGATGGATTCTAAGGCATGAATTTTGACTAAAGACTTTGCCACACACATCACATTTACATAATTTCACTCCTGTATGGATTACCTCGTGTGTGGAGAGGTGAGAGCCACGATTAAAGGTTTTGCCACACTCATTACATTGGTAAGGTCTCTCTCCGGTATGAATCCTCTGATGACGTTTAAGGGAGGAATTCTGACTACACACTTTGCTACATACATCACATTTATACAGTTTCTCTCCGGTATGGCTCATCTGATGTCTACGGAGGGATGAGCCATGATTAAAGCTTTTGCCACAGTCATTACATTTGTAAGTTTTCTCACGAGTATGAGTTGTCCAATGACTTACAAGGTGTGACTTTAGACGAAAAACATTGCCACATACCCCACATTTATATAACTTCTCTCCCGTATGGATTATCTGGTGTCTGCGGAGGGATGAGCCATGATTAAAGGCTTTGCCACACTCATTACATTTGTAAATATCGTTCTTAAATACATGCAATTCATCCTGAAAGCTTAATGTAAGCCTATTTTCAATGGGCTTCTTTCCTGAATTCCACCTACTATGTCGATCTCTTCTGTGAATTACATTTTCCTTACAGGCTACAGACATTCCTTTGTAATTTCTTTCATCATCCTTCCACTGACACCCAAAGTCATCTTCCTGGATTTCCGTGAAGTAAAAATGTTTCATTTCATGGCTTTTCTGTCTTTCCAACATCACTGTTTGGAATACTTCTCCTCTATCACTGTTTGCTCTTGGTTGTAATTTCTTGATCACATGTATATGAGAGATATCTGCAAGAAACAAAGAACCATAAGGTGTATTATTCATTACAATTCATGAGTAAACGTTTAATGTTGAATATATGATATTAAACCAAAAGTATGTAATTCCCCAGTCCAGTGGTTAGGGCTCTGCACTCCCACTGCAGGGGGCACGGGTTCGATCCCTAGTCCAGGAACTAAGATGCCTCAAGCCACACAGCATGGCCAAAATAAAGTAAAATAAACACAAAGTAACACTTATGTCCAAAAAGGTTATGAAACTTCCCAATCATGACCTTAAAAATTTTAGGAACACTAAAAGAATAGGACTCTTTTTTGGTTTTTTTTTGGCTCACGGGCCCAGCCGCTCCGTGGCATGTGGGATCTTCCCGGACCGGGGCACGAACCCGTGTCCCCTGCATCGGCAGACGGACTCTCAACCACTGCGCCACCAGGGAAGCCCCAAGAATAGGACTCTTTACTAAAGAAAGAGTGATTACATGTAATTCAAATTAATATTAGGGTAGCCTAGTTCTAACACCCTATAACAGAAACATTCACACTAGACAAACTTATGTTAGCTCTTGAAGAAACAATATTTTTCCACCAAAGCATATACCAATTAACAATAGACATACTGTGATCTCATAAATGAGGATGTAAAAAATATTATACTGTACATATATTCTGCATACTATGGTACATAAATCAATGCTAAAGAACATACAATACTGTACATTACCATACTGTAATGGTACATAATCCAAAACAGACTTATCTAATGAATAATTTAAATAACTAGCAGTATAGAATTACAAAATACAGCATATAGAAAATGAAGAATTTGATAACACAATTTAAAAAAATATATTTTTCTAAATATCTGCTATAAAACTACGTACCCATAAAGAATACATATTTTACTACATTAACAAGTGGTACATGTCAGTTGTATTCTATAATAAATGCTGAAAAACCATCATATATAAATTACAATTAAAAATTAATAAATGGGGCTTCCCTGGTGGTGCAGTGGTTAAGAATCCCCCTGTCAATGCAGGGGACACGGGTTCGAGCCCTGGTCCAGGAAGATCCCACATGCTGCGGAGCAACTAAGCCCGTGCACCACAACTATTGAGCCCGTGTGCCTAGATCCCATGCTCTGCAACAAGAGAAGCCACCGCAATGAGAAGCCCGCACACTGCAATGAAGAGTAGCCCCTGCTCGCCGCAACTACAGAAAAGCCTGCTCACAGCGACAAAGACCCAGTGCGGCCAAAAATAAAATAAATAAAATTTTAAAAACACCAAAAAAATTAATAAATGTACTATTCTAGAGTTACCTAACCTAATAGACAGTTACCTAACCTAATAGACCTACCTTCACAGAGCACTTAAATTCTCCAGTTCATTGCCTCTAAAATATATGTAATAAAGAGTGAGCAATTTGTATATTTATTAACTAGGGTCAGACACAACGTTGTTTAGAACAAACTGGAGATGAAAAGCATACAAGATAGGATACAAAGTGATATGACAATAAACATGACAGAATATTAATATAACTATTTATAAAAAGTAACTTTTCAATCTTTACTATAAAACATACAAGATTCTAAGCCATCTAATGGCACTAATTTGTTTAAAAGGCTTGATGGAAATCAACAAAATTTTTAAAATCAGGGAAGTAGACTCACACGTTTATGTACATGACTGCAATTGATATAGAAAGTACTGAGAGAAACAGGATTTGAACCTGAACTTCCAAACTAAGACAACATATTCTCAAGCATGACTGCCCAGCCAGGCAGTACAGATTACAAAATATTAAAACAAATACCAGGAGTTTAAAAAGAAAACTCCAAGAGAGACGCAAAAGAAGGGAGCCATGTAACCGATAATGTTATTCAGCCACCACTCCTGAAAATGGTTTCTGAATCATCACAGCTGCACATAGTGATTTCGGTCATGTCATGAGAAAGTTATTCGACAGAAAAAGAGGGATCATTTTTACAGTCTGAGTAATGTGGAAGGTGGAGGGATGGGTGAAGGAGTGCTGCAGAAATTGAGACAATCAGGGGAACAGCATAAATACGTGAGCAAGTAACAGTGGTTCCATCTACGTCAAAGTACCACGTCAGGAAGGGTCAGGTCTGAGAAAGGGCATGAGTGGAGCACAGGGTATATGCATATTGGGAGCACAGCTTGTGATTGTCCATCTGTGTGAATATAACTGTACAAGAGGAGAGCAGCCAAGATAGCGGAGTGGAAGGACCCTAAGCTCCCCTAGTCTCAGGAGCACATCCAAATGACAACAACCATGGCTGAAAAAGACTGAAACCTACTAGAAACCTAACAGAACATAAAGAAACCTACCAGACATAAAGAAAAAACCACAAGGAGATACATAGGAGGGGGCGGGCCCATGATACCACCAAATCCCATACTTTGTGTGGGTGACAGACAAACTGGAGAATAATTGTATTACCGAGGTCTTCCCACAGGATTGCGAGTTCTGAGCCCCACGTCAGACCCTCCAGCCCTGGGGTCTGGCATCAGGAAGAGGAGAACTTGGACAAAGTTTTCCTGGGATAAATTCCTACATCATTTCCTGAGGCTCATAGGGGATGGTCATTAGTACATGGAAACAAGATTGTCACAGTGCCCGTAAGAGAGGCTTTTGTGACAGTCCTCAAAGCCAGAAAAAATACGGGAAAGGCTTCTCAGTCAGGCTCTCGTGATACTTTCTATCTCGTGTCCTACAACACGCAGACCACTCTACTGAGTAGCTTCAAGTGGCGACTTACCGTGGAGCAGGAAAATATTACAGCATATGAGGGAAAGCATTCTCCAACGAAAATTTCCTGTCACCCAGTAAACCCACTCCACAGAGAGTCCATCCGTAGCTGTCTGCTACAGGTGGATTATCACAGCAAAGAAACTGGATAAAATTTCAGACTCTAGGAATATGTATTTCAAAAGCAAGCTTCAAAAGGCAAAATCATGCAAACTTAGAAGAATATGAAATCAGGAGAGTCTGCATTACGGACTTGGTAGAGCAGTACAAGAGCGAAAACAATACAAGATATGGGGGTCAGATATTACAGCCCTCGAGAAGAAACCATGCATTCTATCCAAGATGCCAAACTGAGAGCCTGGAAGATTCACATATTCCCCCCGTGAGGGACTGGGAAATAAAAAGAGGATCTCTCTGTCCACTGTCTTTATAGTTTTGCTCTGTAAAAATTACACAAGATCCAATCTACCTCTCTGTTTCACACACCCCTGAAGTGTGCGGCAAAATCAGAACAGGAGAAATGGCTGTGAAGTCTAAACAAGCAGACGGGGCTTGAGACAGCTCCATGCCGGTTCTGAGGTGCCAGATGGAATGAAAGAGCAGCCAGTGTTTTCCCATCTTCTGATGAGGTCTTCAAAGAACACAAATAGGGATAAAACTGAGAAAGGCCCAGAGACTGGAGTCTGGAGGCATCAACTCTTATGATATGGACTGAGAACTGAGCACCCAATGAAGTCAAGTACAGAAAGAGAAATGAAGGGGGCAAAAGATGCCTTTAAAACAACCCTCTTCACGCTCCTCAAGGTCAAGTAAAATCTAGTTCACAGGGGCCAGATGGCAGAGCATATATCATGATAAAGACTTTACCCTTTGGGCTTCCCTGGGGGCGCAGTGGCTAAGAATCTGCCTGCCAATGCAGGGGACACGGGTTCGAGCCCTGGTCCGGGAAGATCCCACCTGCCGCGGAGCAACTAAGCCTGTGCGCCACAACTGCTGAGCCTGTGCTCTAGAGCCTGTGAGCCGCAACTACTGAGCCCACGTGCCACAACTACTGAAGCCTGCGAGCCTAGAGCCTGTGCTCCGCAACAAGAGAAGCCACTGCCATGAGAAGCACATGCACCACAATGAAGAGCAGCCCCCGCTCGCCGCAACTAGAGAAAAGCCCACGCGCAGCAACGAAGACCCAACGCAGCCAAAAATAAATCAATAAAAATAAATAAATTAAAAAAAAAAAAGACTTTGCCTTTGTCTCTGATGGGGCTGCAGCCCCACCAGAGGGTGAAAGAATACATTTTACACGTTGAATGACAGAATGATAACCCAGGAATAAGAAAAATGTCCTCTCAGAGTTCACAATAAATAAACTTCTATTTTCGGGAAGAACTCTCCCACTTGGGTAGAGTTACCCAAAGACTACTAATGCTGCCGCTTCTTCTCTGCCCTTCTGAGACCTAACCTGTGTTCACACTTCTGATAAATTCCCACCCCCTTGTTTTTTTGCTATTTTCACATCACTCTTCAGAGGCTAGGGATCTTCCTCTTCTTCCAAAATGCAAATAATATTCAGATCAGAAATAGAAATTTCTGCTTCTCAAAAGAAATAAATAAGATCTGTGGCTCTTCCAGAATCCCAGCTCTTTGTTCAGCTGAGGAGTGAGGACATGACGGGTGGGTCTGGAAAAATATTTCACCGATTGCTCCACCACTTGCCTCCTTCTGAATGCAGAGGGAACAGTGTAATATGCAGATAATTAGCTCTCTTCCAAGAAGTAGTGAATCGAAAGCACAGGGGTAGAAAAAAGAGAATTCATTATTTGAAAAGTTTGCCCTGAGCTTTATAAATACTTAAGCTCTGGAACAATGCCTGACGTATCATGAAATGGATAGATCATTTGCAGAAAAGTGAAGCTTAAACTCATGATATCACATCATGAAGCTTTTCATATCTGAGTCAACAGGGATTTCAGATCAGTCAAGCAAAACAAGGGCTCCCAAGGGGCACAGAGGGAAAATGCAAAGATACCCAAAAGGCATATCCCAACTTCTGAAGGGAAGTTATCCTCACCCAGGGAGATCAGGTTGCTGTAGGTCTCCAACATCACATCCACATAAAAGGCCTTCTGATCAGGGTCCAGGCATTCCCACTCCTCCCGAGAGAATTCTATGGCCACATCCTTGAATGTCAACGGTGCCTGAAATGAAAACATATCTCATCAAGGGGCCATGAAGAGAGTTCTTATTATCACACAAAATGAGAAGAGGAGAGAGTGGTAAGGATCAATTCAGTGGAAGTATGTAGTCTGACAGATCCATGTAAAGGTATTTAGGGAAATTATGGGTCTCTAATTTTAATTTCTTATGCCTTTTCATAGCAATTACGATATCCTCCAATCAATGTAGATTTTTCATTTTTCCAGACAACACACGAAAAACTTAGAAATAAAATTCAATAACAGGTTGTCTATGCAGAAGTGTTACATATTATGTTTTACACACTGCATGATATTCAAAATCTAAATGAGCTACAGTATCAGTGGTGCCTTCAGAGATGACAAAGTCCACAGTGGCTTTACAGAAAGGTCAAAATCTGCAATTATGATAATGATAACAAGAGCAATGACTAGAAGTGTTGGAACAATTCCTATATGCTAGTATCATTCTAAATAAATTCTTTACATGTATGAAATTGTTATAAACATAAAAGCTCATTAGAGATGACCTGTTCCAATCTTACAAAGGATAGTACTGTGTCAGCTCACACACAGATGCACATAAAATGTTAGTAATCGTATTGTTATTTAAACCATTAACACAATACTGTAGGAAAAATTCGAGGCCAAGGAACACATTTAAGATATAATTTCAAATGCAAAAAGATAGGTTTGAAATAATGATGTCTTTATCAAAACCATGGACTTGCACTTCCATGCACTCGTGCACACACATGTAAACACACAATTAATTGAAAAGGCAGGAGTTCCCTGGTGGTCCAGTGGTTAGGTCTCGGCAATTTCACTGCTGTGGCCCTGGGTTCAATCCCTAGTTGGGGAACTAAGATCCCTCAAGCTGCTTGGCTTGGGAAAAAAAAAAAAAAAAAAAAAAAGATAGGAGTTGTCTATTGACATATTTTTGAATAACATTTTCTGTTATCATTTTCATCCACGTTTATTTCAGCATTTTCGAAGAACGAGAAAGTATGACCTGCACTTAATTTAATTCATCAACATTATTCTATAGTAGTCTAGTAAAAGAAAAATGGTACAAACATAAAGAGAAAAATACAAAACTTTTAACTCCTATCTCTATACAACACCTAAATTGAAGAATATAAGTACAATTTTATCCACTAAAATTAAAATAGGTAGGTATTAACAAACGCAGAACAGAGTTTGTGTATTCCACTTATAAAACACTGACTCAAAATTAGAAGTTATTACATTAATTTAACATATTAAGAAAAAGACTTATCACAATAATAAAGTTTAAAACTTCCTGGAGAATTAAAAATCATGACAAAAAGGAATATAGAAAAAAATATATTGTTATGAAGCAAGAACATTTCACCAAACATTAAAATCAGAAGGAAACCCTCAATGCTTTCCCTCTGAAGTGGAGTGAAGGGGGATGGCCAGGGCTCCTGCCTTTCACCACTGTACAGTGTGCCTGAGCAGCGACCACCAGAGGAAGTAACAGGAGGAAAACAGGGAACAAGAGCGAGAAACACACAGAGAGTGCGTCAGAGCTGCAACTGTGAACATTCACAAATCTAAGGACATGGGAAGGTAAAAAGTGAAAGGATGGAAAAAAATATTCCATCCTAATGAGAGCAGGGGCGACTACATAATGTCAGACAAAATAAACTAAAGACAAAATCTGATACAAGAGACAAAGGACAATATATACTACTAAAAGAATCAATTCCCTAAGAAGATATAATTTTAAGTACTTATATATCTAACATTAGAGCTCTCTCCAAAAATGAAGGAAACACTAACAGAAACAAAGAGAGAAATAGCAGCACAATAATCCTATGAGACTTTAACATCCCAGTTTTTTCGATGGGTGGAACCAAAGAGAACATCAATAAGGGAACAGAGGACTTGAACAACACTATAGACCGACTGGACCTAACAGACATGTACAAATCACTCTACCCAACAACAGCAGAAAACACACACTTCTCAAGAACAAATAAAACATTTTCCATGAGAGACCACATGTTAGGACATAAAAGAAATCTTAACAATTTTAAGAAGACTGAGAGCATAATGAATTTTCTCAAACCACAAAGCAATAAAATTAGAAATAAACAGCAGAATGAAAACAGAAAAATCCCCAAAATGTGGAAATAAAACAACGTATTCATAAATAACCAATGGGTCAAAGAAGAAATCACGAAGGAATTTTTAATATATCTGGATGAACATGAAAACATACAAAAATTTATAAAATGTAGTGAAAGCCTTACTAACAGGGAAGTCAAATCAGAAATCTATTTTTACTACTCAAGGAAGTAGAGAAGAATAAAATCAAATTTAGCAAAACGAGGAGCTTCCCTCGTGGCGCAGTGGTTAAGAATCCGTCTGACAATGCAGGGGACAAGGGTTCGAGCCCTGGTCCGGGAAGATCCCACATGCTGCAGAGCAACTAAGTCCGTGCACCACAACTACTGAACCTGTGCTCTACAGCCCGCGAGCCACAACTTCTGAGCCCACGTGCCACAACTACTGAAGCCCATGTGCCTAGAGCCCATGCTCCCTAACAAGAGAAGCTTCTCACCTCAGTGAGAAGCCCGTACACTGCAATGAAGAGTAGCCCCAGCTCACCGCAACTACAGAAAGCTCATACGCAGCAACAAAGACCCAATGCAGCCAAAAATAAATATATAAAATAAATTAAAAAAACAAACTATAAGGGGTTCAATGAACAATAATGCTTACAAATTGCATAATCTAGAAGATACAGGTAAATTCACTGAAACATACAACCTATTAAGCTCTAATCTTTAAGTAATAAAAAAGTTGAAAAGAATTATAACTAGAGAGGTTCAAGCAGCAATCTGAAATCTTGAACAAGGAAAAAGCCAAGACCATATCAGTTTGCCGCATAATTCTACCAAACATTTACAGAAGAATTACCTCTAATCCTGATAAAAAGCTTCCAAGCTTCCGAAGAGCTGTAGAGGGAACACTGGCAAACTCATTCTATGGAGCCTGCATGATTCTATACCAAGCCCAGAGAAAGACACACGAAACACAGAAAACTACAAACCAGTATCCTTCATGAATACTGAAAAATCCTCAACAAAATAGTACCAAACCAAATTCAACAACACATTAAAATGATTTTACATCATGACCAAGTGGATTTTATTACTATAAGCAAGGATGACTCAACATACAAAAATCAATTAATGTCATACACCACATTAACAGAATAAAGGAAAAAAACATATGATCGTCTCAATTGATGCAGAAAAATGCATTTCACAAAATTCAACTATGTTTCAAGATATAAAAACCCTGGGAATTCCCTGGCGGTCCAGTGCGTAGGACTCGGCACTTTCACTGCCGTGGCCCAGGTTCAGTCGCTGGTCAGGGAACTAAGATCCCACCACAAGGCCAAAAAGAAAAAAAGAGAGATATAAACACTCAGCTAGAAAGCTTTCCTTCTCAGATCAGGAAGAAGGCAAGGATACACACCCTCTGCACTACTGCCCAGTAAAGTACAGAAAGCCCTCACCAGAGAAATTAGACAAGAAAAAGAAAGTTACCCGAATTGAAAAAAGTAAAATTATCTTTCTTCATAGATGATAACTTTTATATATAAAAACAGTAAAGATTAAAAAAAACACAAAAAAAACCAGTAAAGATTCCACGAGGAAACTGCTACATCAAAAAACAACTCTAGAAAAGTTGCAGGATACCAAAAGTCAATGCCCAAAAACCATGTGCATTTCTATACACAGTGAACAATGTCAATAGAAAATTAGAAAACAATCGTATTTCTAGAGCATCAAAGGGATAGAATACTTAGTAAGAAATTCACCAGGGAGGCAAAAGACTTGTACACTGAAAACTATTAAATGTTGCTAAAAGACACACAAGGAGATACAAATAAACATCCTATACACATGGATTGAAAGACTAAATATTCTTAAAATGACCCTATTACCCAAAGTGTTGTATAGATTCAATGTAATCCCGATCAAAAGTCCCATGGCAATTTTTGCAGAAATAGAAGTAACTATGCTAAAATTCATAGGGAATCTCCCAAATCTCCAAAATACTCTTGACAAAGAAGAAAAATAGAGGGCACCCTTTATAGACTTCAAAACATATCACGAGGGCTTCCCAGGTGGCACAGTGGTTAAGAATCCACCTGCCAATGCAGGCGACACCGGTTCAAGCCCTGGTCCGGGAAGATTCCCACATGCCGCGGAGCAACTAAGCCCGTGTGCCACAACTACTGAAGCACATGCACCTAGAGCCCGTGCTCTGCCACAGGAGAGGCCACCACAGTGAGAAGCCCGCGCACCGCAAAGAAGAGCGGCCCCCGCTCGCCGCAACTAGAGAAAGCCCGCGCTTAGCAACGAAGACCCAACGCAGCCAAAAATAAATAAATAAAATGAATAAATTTATGGAAGAAAAAAAAAACAACAAAAAAAAACCATATCACGAAATAATCAAGATGGTGTGGTACTGGCATAAACACAGATACGTAAAGTAATGCAACAGAACAGAACACTCAAAATTAATTTTGCATATACATAGAACGCATTTTCAAGGGTGCCAAGACCACACAATAGAAAAAGGACAGTCTCAGGAACAAACGGTGCTGGGAAACCCGGTATCTACCAGCAAAGTCTAAAGCTGGAAACTTACCTGCATCAGAATGAGAAACTTCTATGTGTCAGAGGAGGCAACCAACAGCGAAAAGTAACCTCCAAGGACCGGAGATGATGAAAATGGGCTAAGAATCTCCATGTGTCAGAGATTTAGGTTGATTTCAAAGTTTAAAATCAATAATAGAATGAAACACCCTCTATCACTGATGTATCTCTGAACTTTCCATTCCATTCCCCATCATTACGATTTTTAAATCAGTGACACATCCATTTCGCTTCTAATGCAGCATGAAAAGTCACAACGTATTTGCTGTAGTCTGTTTGCTAAAATTTACCGGGCATAAGTGCATATTATTACCTGACTTGCATGTACAGCTTCTTTATCCTGGTTTTCAGAGAGCAGACAGTGCACTGAGATGGGGCCCCTCAACAATCCCTGCTGCCCAGTAGCACTGACACCGTGACACTTCACATGGGTGTGAAGCCCTGCCCAGGACTAGGCCCAGTGGAGCCTCTTCACAAGTCCCAGGTCACTGGGTCATGGGGAGACGGGATCTAAGTGGAGATGACAGGCCTTGAGGGAAGGCCCTGGATGACTGTGAATGTACAGGTGGCAGACAAGATTAGCGAGTCCAAAGAAGGGCATCTCAGGAAGGACAGACTGAAGAATCAACAGAGAAAATGACTTTACCTGAGAAAGAGCCATTTCTGACTCCTTTTCTTTCCTCTTCCAGGCTTCTTCCTCAGGCAATAGGAGTCTTTAGAGGTCGATCTTGAAAGTTGGAAAGATGCTGTTTAATGCTTAGAATCGACACACCCCCTTCCTGACTCACAACCACACACACAGGGAAGACCTCAGCATGAGGAACAGACAGTCCTCTGCTGCCCACTGTCACAGGAGGGATTCAGGACAGTAAACTCCCACACAGAGAACAACAAGTAAGTTCCTATACTTATTTTTTTTCAGTGCATGATAGATCTTTGAAGATCAAATAGTGTAGGTTATCCTTTTTTTATTGAATATATTTTTCAGATTATTTTCCATTATAGGTTATTATAAAATATTGAATATAGTTCCCTGTGCTATACAATAGGTCACTGTTGCTTTAATTATTCTATATATAGTAGTGTGTATCTCTTTATCCCAAACTCGCAATTTATCTCTCCCCCTCCTTCCACCTTTGGGAACCATAAGTTTGTTTTCAATGTCTGTTGAGTCTAGTTCTGCTTTGTAAATACGTTCATTTGTACCATTTTTTTTAAGCTTTCCCCATATAAGTGATATCATGTGTCTATTTGTCTGATTTAATTCACTTAGTATGATAATCTCTAGGACTCTACCTGCACTACTATGTGTTTCCGTTTCATTCTGTTTATCTGTCTCCCTACTTCTTTCTACGTCTCTGCCTCTTTGCTCCCCTCTACTCTCCTGCTGTTTCTGCCCTCCTCTCTATTTATTTTCTCACTCCTGTCTTGCCCCACTCTGCAACCTGTTCCCCCTATTGATGATCTTTCTCCCTAGCCTTTCGGATGACCTACATTTTTATGTACTTCTGCCTTTCTTCCCCCCATTTCTGTTCCCTCTCTGCCCTCTGTTTACACCCCTTCACTCCCTGTTACACTCTCTTCCTCCCCACTCTCTGGCACCCCAGGTGGCTATGCTTCCTTCCTGCTCTCTCTGCTCTAGTAGTCCATATTTTTCCTCTCCTTCTCTCCCAGCACCATGATGCTCTGAAGGCCATGGTTCCACCTTTTATCCTCTCCCGGACCCTCTGTCTGAAACGCCTCACCATTGTCACCACCCTCCCACCACTGATCCAGAGCCCCTCACCCCTTGCTGCTCTCCAATCCCTGGAGATCCGGCTTTTTTATTTACTTCTTTATTTTATTCACCTGCTACCTTCCATGCTTAATCACTTTCACTTTACTGTCTATTTCCAAGTCCCTCTATGTTCCCATTGGTTCTCCCTCATTCTTTATCCTCCTCAGGTTTTCTGTTTCTCTCAGTCGCTCTCTGTCTCTGCTTCTCCTGATCCCCCTCGCCCCTGTATTTACGAGGATGGCGACTGAATAAGACGCCCGCATACTGTTAGAGACAGTTTGGAACTCGGGACCGAAGAACACTATGTGTCACAAGGCTGGCCCAGGTCACCTCCCCCTACACGGGGTCTGAGGAAGGGTTGACCAGGAAGGGGAGGCCTACGGAGCAGAAAGACCGGTCTGAGTAAGAGGTGAGGACAGAGGGTCTAAGAGGTAAGGGGTCTCAGGAGAGGGGAGGACTCTCCAGGACCCCAGGACCGGGGAGAGGACGCGGCCTCTCCAGCAGCACTGCGGCCGGAGCTGCCCTACGGAGGCGGAGGGCGAGGCTGGGGAGCTCGAATCCACCTCACGGAAGAGGACTTTACAAGCAGGGCGGAGGTACTGAAGGGTTTTAAGCAGGAAAACGGAGCGAAAGGCGGTGTCTACGTGGACCGAAAGCAGAAAAGGCAAGGGCTTCGGTACTGGACGCAGAGAAATTTAAAACCCAAAGGGAAACGGTCCACGATCTGTAACAGTGATGGGAGGAGGGGCGGGAGTGGTAATTTAAACACCGCAGTGACTCCAGCACCCTAAGGATGGAGTAAAGGGACCGCGAAGCACAGATTTAAACTAGAAAAGAGAAACTTACGTTCTGCAGTGTGACCTTCGTTGTAAGCATTCCGTTTCCGGGTCCGTAGAGAAGTGCGCATGCGCGTGGTGAAGAGGTGGGGCGGGGCCTGGGTGGAGCGCTAAGGACCGGGTTGGGGGGGGGAGGTGAGGGGAACCCAGGTGCAAGCAGGGACCAAGGGAGGGTGGGAAGGGGGCGGGCCCGGAAGGTGCTTGGAAGGTGCTTGTACTTGACGGGCTTAAGTTGCAGTCTGTAACAATTTTAAGCTAAAGGTTACATTTGTGGGGACCAGTTATGTCGAAAACGAAGATGTTTTCTCTAAACAAGTAGAATGCTATTTTCCCTAGTAGGTTGCTCTCGTGTCCTGCTAATGAGCCCAAAGGTATTCATATTTCTGGAAATGTGGGTCTTCCAGAGTAGTTGACATGAGTCAGTGGTTGGATCCAGGAAGATTTTGTGCAATTAGAATTAATTTAAGAACTGAACTTGTGGGCTTCCCTGGTGGCGCAGTGGTTGAGAGTCCGCCTGTCTATTCAGGGGACACGGGTTCGTGCCCCGGTCTGAGAGGATCCCACATGCCGCGGAGCGGCTAGGCCCGTGAGCCATGGCTGCCGGGCCTGCGCGTCCGGAACCTGTGTTCCGCGGTGGGAGAGGCCATAACGGTGAGAGGCCCGCATACCGCAAAAAACAAAAAACAAAAAACTGAACTTGTCTCTGTATTACACACTAGAATGAGAAATATTCTAGTGTTGAATGGGCTATTTCATACTGACACCCTGCAGAACAGCTTCTCCGTTTCTACTCCCCTTTCACTCCAGAGGCCAAATTCAACAATTTGCTTAGTTCCAGAGACTCAGGGACAAGTCGTAGGGTCTGAGACTGGAGGACTAAGGCAAGTGATAATTTAGGTCAGTAACCGTTGCTTTAAAAAGAGCAAAACGTTTTCAAAAATTGTTGTAAATTGGGACTTCCCTGGTGGTCCAGTGGTTAAGATTCTGTACTCCCACTGCAGGGGGCACCGGTTGCATCCCTGGTCAGGGAACTAAGATTCCGCATGCCTCACAGCGCGGCCTGAATAAAAAAATAAATATGTTTAAAAATTGTTATAAATTGTATTGTTCTTTCTTTTTGCTAACGGGTTTTAATTATTTGCTGTTTTAGCCTAAGTTACGCGGGCCTCCCACTGCCGCGACCTCTCCCGTGGCGGAGCACAGGCCCCGAACGCGCAGGCCCATTGGCCATGGCTCACGGGCCCAGACGCTCTGCGGCATGTGGGATCCTCCCGGACCAGGGCACGAACCTGCGTCCCCTGCATCGGCAGGCGGACTCTGAACCGCTGTGCCAACAGGGAAGCCCTCGCCTAAGTATTTTTATTTATTTACTTTTGGGCCGCAGCACGGGGCATGTGGGATCTTAGCTCCGCACCACCTACAGTGAGAGTGCAGGGTCTTAACCACTGGACCGCCAGGAAGTCCCATTTACCGTTTTGTATGTGTGTTTGTCACTGTGTGTTTTGGGGTGTCTATGGCCTTATTATGATTTTAGGCAGCCTCTCTGCTAATGGATGGGGCTGTGTTCCTGTCTTGCTAGTTGTTTGGCATAGGGTGTCCAGCACTGTAGGTTGCTGGTTGTTGAGTGGAGCTGGGTCTTGGCATTGAGATGGAGATCTCTGGGAGATTTTCACTGTTTGATATTACGTGGAGCTGGGAGGTCTCTTGTGGACCAGTGTCCTGAAGTTGGCTCTCCCACCTCAGAGGCATAGCACTGACTTCTGGCTGGGGCACCAAAAGCCTTCCATCCACACTTTTGGGAGGTCTGAGGTCTTCTGCCGGCGTTCAGTAGGTGTTCTATAGGAGCAGTTCCACCTGTAGATGTATTTCTGATGTATCTGTGGGGAGGAAGGTGATCTCTGTGTCTTACTCTTCCGCCATCTTGAAGCTGCTCTCTCTGTGTGTTTTAATATTTACTTTTTATTTGGCTGCGCGGGGTCTTCGTTGAGGCATGCGGGATCTAGATCCCTGACCAGTGATGGAACCCGGGCCCCCTGCATTGGGATTGCTGAGTGTTAACCACTGGACCACCAGGGAAGTCCCCTATTTGCCGTTTTGAAACCAACTGTTTACACAGCGACATATAAGAATTGTATAAACAACTCTTTATACAATTACATACATCAGTATATAAGTTTAAGGTGTACAGCAATAGTCTGACTTCCCTATATTGTGAAATGATTACCACAATATGTTTAATTAGCATTAGCATCCATCATTTCACATAGATAAAATAAAAAGAGAAAGGAAAATAAAAGAAAAAAATTTTTCTTTTGATGAGAATTGCCTTTTTTTTGATTCTTCTACACATATAATCATATATTTCTCATTTGTTATTGTCTTTGGCTTTCAGCCATAAGAATTGCCTTATTTTGTAAAATACTTATCGTATTCCATGTTTGTGCTGAATTACCTTAAAATATCTTTGAGAAAAACTTGTTTACATCCTAATATACTTAAGTCAACAATAACTAAATATAATGCAATTTCAAATTCACAATATGTTCATTATGAGAATAAGTAGAAATTTACCTTTTATTTTTAAACTGTAATGTATTTTAGCTGTTTGTGTTCTATTGCTGAAAGTTCTGTTAGGTGTGGATAATAGACCCTGTAAAATATATAGTATTCAGAAGACATTGGGATTTATTCTCATCTAAGGAATAATTAACTTTGCCATGTTTCTAAGGACATTTACTGGGGAGGTATATTCTCTTTAATATGAACCCTAAAGAAGGTAAATCTAGATTATCGACTATGCAATAACTTCATTTCTGCCCTCAATATTTCTATGGCAATATCTGTCATTAAACATTTATTGCAGTATGTTTTCCCACATCCCTGCAGGTGGAAGATTTCATCCATAGAGAAACAGCAATCAATTGTAATATGATGTTTACATAGGACTATTAGCATATTTAAAATATTTTCAGACAAAATGAGCAGAATGTCCTGGTGTAACACAACATGCAAACAACATCACATTTTTATTTTATTTATTTTTGGCTGGGCCGGGTCTTAGTTGCAGCACGTGGAATCCATTTCCCTGACCAGGTATCGAACCCAGGCCCCCTGCATTGGGAGTACGGAGTCTTAGCCACTGGACCACCAGGGAAGTCCCCAACATCCCATTTTTAAAATTTGCAGCGACTGGAATAAATTTTGGGATGTGCGTTAGATAGATTATTATGCAATGTTTGAAACTATCCGTGTTGGCGGGTGGCAGCACCGGGGACGCCCTTGGGAAGACACTGGTCTCGATCTCTCAAGCAATAACTTCTCATCCAGCCACCCCCCACCCCTCCCCGGGCTCCCCACAGGGCCCAGCAGGGTCATCACAGTGGCCTCGAGCAGGAGCCCCCGGTGCCTTATAGCCCAGCTACGATGGGGGTCTCCATGGCGCACAGAGCAAGATGGTGGACCACCGGGACGAGGCCATCCATGTCCTCTGCGGCCTCGCCGTGGGCAGAGCAGGGGACGTGCACGGGCTGTTGCCGGGTCACTGGGCGCTGGCCTCGGGCTTTGCTGGCCCCGTCAAGCCAATGGGCCGGCGGCACGCCAGCCTGGTGGGAGGCGGGCACTCCACCTAAAACTGCATCTCAGCCCTGCTGGCCAGGCCTGGGCCGAAAGGAGCCTTTTTTGTTTGTTTTCAGTAACAAAACTGTAAAGAAAGCATGCAGGAAATACATACACTTTGTCAGACAAGAGAAAAAGATGCCTTAAGTATAAAACGTGAAGAGTCAAACATACTGCTCATGGCAGGGAGATGCTGTGCAGAGCCAGCTTGGTTGGCAGCCACCAGCAACTTGTGCCTAAGCCTGATAGTTTTTTTTTTTTAAGGAAAATAAAAGGGACGGTAGTTATGAGTGTTTTTTTTTAAATAATGTGGAAGAAAATTATTAAGAATGGTGACTTTGTTCTCTTTTTTTTTTTTT
>NW_020837987.1:16130274-16224251 GCF_003676395.1 Aethalodelphis obliquidens | reverse complement strand
GGGGTCGTTTCTCTCTAGTTGTGGTGCGCTGGCTCCAGAGTGTGGGCTCTGTAGTTGCTGCAAGCCAGCTTAGTTGCCCCGTGGCACGTGGGATCTTACTTCCCCGACCAGGGTTTCCAACCTGCGTTCCCTGTTTTGGAAGATGGATTCTCAACCACTGGACCACCAGGGAAGACCCTGCAGATGTCTTGCAACCAACACATTTTTTTAATGTAAAAGTCTCCTCTCTCTTGCTTAAAAAAAAAGAAAAGAAACTAGCCGTGTTGGCAAAAAAGACGTTTCAGTGTGGACTTCCATGTTTCCAAGCAAGGAGATGACTCAATGGTGGAAGCTTTCATTAAACACAGAACAGTGGAGGAGAAGCTGATTATAAGGCAAAGTCATGAATCCATTTTTTTTAATGGGGAATTTCCTTCCTTACATAATTATCAAGGCAGCCAAATTAACATATTCACAAGGAAAAAAGGGAACTTCCTAAATCACAGGAAGATTTTGACACAGGTCTCCCTGTGATATCATTATGAAACTGATACAAATTATTAACAATTCAAAAATGTGAAAAACAGAACGATATAGTATGACGTGACCTTAAAAATGAAAGAATATACATTTTTGAGTCCAGGTGGAAGGACTGAAATATTTACCAGTGTCAAACTTAGATAAGGATAGATCTTATTATAAAGGATTATTACCAGGAATTCCCTGGTGGTCCAGTGGTTAGGATTCTGTGCTTCCACTGTGGGGGGACGGCTCAATCCCTGGTCGGGGAACTAAGATCTAGCAAGCTGCCCTGCCACAAAATTTGTAAAGCCTCAAAAGTCAGACAAAAAAAGAGCTTTTCTTTTATACCCAGGGGTAAACAAGGTAGGAAAACTCCCATATGGAGGAGTGGATGAGCATGTGGCAGGAGCCTCAGTTTCTCAGATGATTTTTTTTTTTTTTTTTTTTGCGGTAAGCGGGCCTCTCACTGTTGTGGCCTCTCCCGTTGTGGAGCACAGGCTCCGGACGCGCAGGCTCAGCGGCCATGGCTCACGGGCCCAGCCGCTCCGCGGCACGCGGGATCTTCCCGGACCGCGGCACGAACCCGCGTCCCCTGCATCGGCAGGCGGACTCCCAACCACTGCGCCACCATGGAAGCCCCTCAGATGATGTTTTATGCTGAAGTCAGTTACTCTTGGGTGCAGATATTCTGGCAGGAAGGTTGCTCTGAATTACAAAGCTCAAAAGTGGTCCAAAAAGTAAGGCATTTGGGAGAGGAGAAAAACTTAATTTTGATTAAATCATGTTAACAGGCATTGTGTCCACTGATATAAGGACCAACAAATCAGTAATCGTTGATAAAGCAATGGATGGTAATTTGTCGGATTCCTTTCTTGCTGTTTCCAAAGTAAACAAGGGGGCTATTGTAAGTCTTACTGAAATTAAAGAGGAAGCATAGTGCTTAGTAAGTAAGCTGTTACCATCTGCAGAAAAGAAGAAAAGGAGTTCTTTTACCTTTGCTAGTTTCCAGAGTTCCAGGATTGGAGTAAAGTCTAATTGTCACTACATAATGTGACATCAAGCAAAATTCAAAAAATAACAAATAAACATGTTACATTTGGATAATGGAATATTAGAAAATTTAAACTAATAATGATAATAACAAACATGCCCAAGAACCTCAGCGTTTATGCCTTTGAATGGCATTGAAGGACCCTGCATGCTCCTTGTGCCTGTGTTGTGTCTCTTCCTGTCACATACAAGAGGAATTAAGTCTCTTAGATTAAATTCGTATTTGTCCTTACAACACACACATAGAAAAGACAGCAAGTATGACCTTAAATTTGGCCAAAAGACAATTTCAGTTGATTGAAAAAAGTAGATGCCATTTGGCTTAATTTCAATCATATTTATGAAATAACAATTTACCTCCTGATTGTAACAGATCAACAAATTAAATATAAAGAACCAAAGACTTAACATGTGTTTTTAAAGTTTTTTTTTTTTTTTTACATTGATGACATAAAGCAATGCTTTTGACTTAAACTGTCAGATTCCTCTTGACCTACACTCCCTGGATCAGAGTTGGTCTCTGCCTCTGGGGTTTTAGGGGAATAGAAATGGAAATGATGTTGTTATACCTTTAGTATGAAAACACTCAGTCAGCACAAGCAGAGTTTTGCATTTCACCTTTCAATTGCAGTTCCCTACAAAGATAACTCTGTTATCTCTTGCTTAAGTAAATGAGCCTGTGCTGGGTGAGAACCCACCCTACATCCCATGGCTCAGTTGCAGTCATCTCACTCCCAGTGTACCTGTCTCCACCCACTCATGCCCGGCTGTCTTCCTTAGTTTATCATGTCTTTGCAGTGAAACATAAATCTTTCCTTCTTGCCCTCTGTTCTCTCTCTTTCTTTCTTTCTTTCCTTTCCTTTCCTTTCCTTCCTTCCTTCCTTCTTTCTTTCCTTCTTTCTTTCTTTCTTTCTTTTCTTTCTTTCCTTCCTTCCTTCCTCCCTTTCTTTCTTTCTTTCTCTCTCTCTCTCTTTCCTTCCTTCCTTCTTTCTTTCTTTCTTTTTTTGGAACCCGTGCCCCATGCAGTGGAAGCCTGGAGTCTTAGACCACCAGGGAAGTCCCCCTAATTTTTCATTTAAATAGTTCTTTTTTCAATTTAAGAAGGAAAAAAACCCAACAAAACAAAACAAAACCGTGTTCAATATAAGTGGCCGAAAATGACAGCTCTAAGCATTTTCCTTGACTGTTTCAAACATTACTTTGAAATAAGCAGGTAGGAGCTGTACTCCTCAGAGACTCCAAGAGATCCAGAAGGTGATGATCCAGTTCAGTTAGGCAGAAGGCAACACCCAGGTGCAGAACAGAGGGAAGCCCGGTGCTGCCCCCAGAACCTTCCTTTTTCCTGACCAAACCTCCATATAAGCCCAGAATTCACCCCTACTCATTACCTGCTCCCCTGACACTTTCCTGTCCTCCCTCCTCACTGTATGTCGCTTCAGGGTCAGAAACACTCCCAGATTTCTGCAGACCCTAAAACGATCTATTCATATTTTTAAATCACAGAGCCTAATCAGCAACTGCCTACATGCTTACCCCTCTGCCCCAGCTAGTGACTGTTTTACTCTTTAGATCAGAACAGCTCCCCTATGATAGTTTCCTTGGTAACCCATGAGCCAACCTCAGGTCAATTCCCCTACCAACTGGTAACCTACCTCTTCCCCTCCAATAGCGAAGACTGCTGCCCTGTCCTGCCTGCCTGCCTTCTGCTATACAAGGCGGGGTGTCATTTCATGACCTTGCTTCGGACCTGTAAGATCCCCTATCCAATAGCATCACTGATGTGTCTGTGACTGTTTCCGGGCTCTTTCTTAGGTCTTGAGGCTGAGAATTTACAAGGGTTGCAGGCCTTCGGGGTGCAGCCCAGCAGGCCTCCTGTGTGAATGGGGAATAGAAACAGAAATGCTGTTACTGTTTCTGAATAGAAACAGAAATGCATGTCGGTATGAAACTGTCCATTGTACTCAGGGAGAGTTTTGCATTTCACATTCTTGTCTGTAATCCCTATACAAACAACTGCAATTTTTGATTCGTTAAACCACCTAAATTAATTTTCTTTTTTAAAAAATTCAAGTATAGTTGATTTACAATGTTATGTTAGTTTCAGGTATACAACACAGTGATTCAGTTATATGTATATATGCAGTTATATATAATATACATTCAAAATGAATACATATATATATTTTTGAGATTCCTTTCCCTTATAGTTTATTACAAAATATTGAGTATAGTTCCCCATGCTATACAGTAGGTCCTTGTTGGTTATCTATTTTATACTAATTCTAATTGCAGGAAATGTTCCTGGGTCCAATCATGGCCACATCAGGCTCTCACCAAGATCCCAGTTTCCAGACCAGTTAATTGCTTCAGCCTTACTAGCAGGACTTGCCTGCAACCAGCTAGCAAAAATAGGTTTTAACTTAAACCATGTTCAACTTGTCCTGAGGAAAACATCTGTTTCTAGGACTGCTCTGGTGGTCTAGTGGTTAAGACTCCATGCTTTCACTGCCATGGGTTGGGGTTTGATCCCTGGTGGGGGAACTAAGAGCCCACAAGCCGTGCGGCAAGGCAAAAACAAAACAAAAAAAATAATTTTTGACAGAAGTGTCCCACACGATGTAACCTTCTACCTTAAAACTGTTAAAGGGACTTCCTTGGTGGCGCGGTGGTTAAGAACCCGCCTGCCAGTGCAGGGGACACGGGTTTGAGCCCTGGTCCGGGAAGATCCCACATGCCGTGGAGCAACTAAGCCCGTGTGCCACAACTACTGAGCCTGCGCTCTAGAGCCCAGGAGCCACAACTACTGAGCCCCTGTACCACAACTACTGAAGCCTTGTGCCTAGAGCCTGTGCTCTGCAACAAGAGAAGCCACCACAATGAGAAGGCTGCAAACAAAACTGTTAGAGACAGTGTTACTGTCCTCCAGTGGGTGTGGAGCCAACAGATGCAAAGCAGGAAAGAAGGAAGGGTTTGTTTATTTATTTTTGGCCCTGCCACGTGGCTTGCAGAATCTTAGTTCCCTGACCAGGGATCCAACTCCGGGCCCCCAGCAGTGAAAGCCTGGAATTGTAACCACTGGACCACCAGGGAATTCCCAGGAAGGACTTATTACCTGCAACAAGTTGAGGAGAACACTGGGGATCTTTCCCAATGCTGTGTCTCACCAACAGCAAAATTGGCAAAGTTTTTTGTTGGGGGGGTGTGCCTCGAGGCATGTGGGGATCTTATTACCCCTGACAAGGGATCGAACCCGTGCTCCCTGCAGTGGAAGCACAGAGCAGAGTCTTAACTACTGGACCACCAGGGAAGTCCAAGGGGATGTTTTAAGCTAAAAGTACATGCCTATTCATGAAGGGGCTTGGGCTGTCAATGGAGTCCAAGCTTTAGTTGATTGAAGTAAGGAGGGTCAGAAAGGTCATCATCAACATCCCTTAGGTTCCAGTTGACCTGGTGGTCGAGTGCTTCAGGCTAATCTTTACTATTGAAACAGAACTGGGAGTCATTACAACTGATATATTGTCTTTGCTATTGTTAGTTCTCTTGCCTGATAGCAGGCTACGTTTCTGCATTCCTTTATTCCCTTAAGATCTTTAATTCCCGAGACCTGTTCAAGGGCAAGCATTGTGGCCAGGCTTAGATCATGAAATGGCTAAGGCAAAAATGGTTTCTCATATATCAAGAAAGCCATTCCTGGTTCTCTTTTTCTGGGGATCCTCTAACCTATCTTGTTACCTTACTGAACCAGGTTCCTTGACCCAATGTTCAGCAAGACATGAAGGTTTGCAGCAGAGAAAGTTTTATTCATGAGGCAGCCAAGCTAAGTGATGGGAGAACAAATATCAAACCCACCTCCCTCACGGCAAGACCTGGGACATGGGAAAAGTGATTGGAGATAAGAAAAACATGAGGTAATCCTTGTTCTGCACCAGCACAACTAAGTTAAAGGCTTCTTCAGGGAACTCATGTTCAGAAAATGGCTCTTAGCATGTTCAGAAGGTGGAGTTTTTGGCCCTCTGATGTCAAAATGTCACAGAGCAGACACTCACAGATGCGCAGGTGGAGGGTCAGTGGTTCTAACTAGTTGTAACCAGCTCGGCATCAAACTGGATACAGCTGACTCCAAGTTTCTAAAAAACAACTTGGACAAACATCTTTAGCTAAATGACACTTGCAGGATGTGCAAGCTTTCCTAAAAATAATTACAGTGTTTATGTATGACTGATTCACTTTGTTATGGGGCAGAAACTAGCACACCATTGTAAAGCAATTATACCCCAATAAAGATGTTAAAAAAAAAAGAAAAGAAAATGAAATACACACAATTTTAAAAAACAAAAAACAAAACAAAACAACAAAAAAAATAATTACAGTGGGCTTGATCCTCAAAAGCAGGTTACAGTTTATTATTTATTTAGTAAGTTAAATAGATCTAACTGGTGACTACCTTTGGTTTCAACAGTAAATCATTATAAGCAGGAGGCAAAGCGGCTACACAGAGTTCAAAAGACACACGTTTCTAAATCCCTAAAGAGACGCTTTACAGGCAAGGCTGGGGGTGGGGGAGGGGATGCAGAGGCCCCCCCCCCCCCCCCCCCCCCCCCCCCCCCTTGGGGGGCTCCCCCCCAGGCCTGGGCGCTCTCCTCGCCCCCCCCCCTCGCGTCAGCGCCTTTCGCAGTCCCCGCCCCCAGGCTGCTCCTTCTGCGCCTGCGCAATGTTCTACGGACGCGGAAGCGGAGAGACCAACCTGGGTCACCACGGAGAGCTGAAGTCACTCTTCGGTGCGTGAGTTTCTTCTTTCTACTGTATCTGCGCTTCGGGCCCCCCCCCCATACATCCTCAGAGTGTGGGACTTACTGCGGAATTTTTTTGTTTTTTGTTTTGCGGTACGCGGGCCTCTCACTGCTGTGGCCTCTCCCGTTGCGGAGCACAGGCTCCGGACGCGCAGGCTCACGGGCCGCTTCGCGGCATGTGGGATCTTCCCGAACCGGGACACGAAGCCGTGTCCCCTGCATCGGCAGGCGGACTCTCAACCACTGCGCCACCAGGGAAGCCCCTTACTGCGGAATTTTAAGTACTCGCCCCCGCCCTTACATCCTAAAGAAATTCACAGTGGGGGTCGTTTCCCTTTGGGGTTGAAATCGCTCTGAGGCCCGTCCCGGTCCTTGGGTTTTCGGCCTTCGGTCCACGTAGACACCGCCTTTCGCGCCGTTTTGCTGTTTGAAACCTTTTACTGTCTCCGCCTTCGGCCTGTAAAGCCCTCCTTCGCGAGGTGGATGCGCGTCCCCCAAGCCTCGCCCTCTGGAGGGCAGCGCTGGCCGCCCCGCTCCCAGAGAGGCCGCGTCCTCTTCCCGGTCCTGGGATTCTGGAGAGCCCGCCCCTCTCCGGAGACCCCCCTCCCTCCCTCCCCGCCCCTCTGTCCTCGCTTCTCCTCAGGCCGGTCTTTCTGCGTGAACACCCAGTGTTCTTCGGTCCCTAGTTCAACTTATTTGGAGAATGGCCAACAGAGCAACATGGTGCTAGGAGAGAAAGAGGACAACTGGAGGCGAGAGCAGAGGAGGAGAGAGCAGGAAGGACACGTAGCCGTGTGGGGTGCCAGAGAGTGGAAGTCAAAGGGAAGGTGACAGGGATAGAAGGAGTGTAACCCAAGGACAGAGAGGGAGCAGAGATGGAGAAAGAGGAAGGAATATATGGAGGTTTTGGGCAATCAGAGAGGTTGAGGAGGAAGAAGAAGAGGAATAACAAGTTGCAGAGTGCGGCAGGACGGGAGTGAGGGAAGAAATAGGCGGGGAGAAAGAGCAGTAGAGCAGAGGGGAATAAAAAGAATGAAATACAGAGATATATAAACGGAATGACATGGAAACACATAGTAGTGCAGGTAGAGGTGGGAAACTGGATCCAGATGGATGGTGAGTTGTTTGAATATGGATGATTAAGGTGTAATATATTGATTTGCGGCTTTAGAATCTAATACAAATGAAACTTGTTTGTTTACATTATACAGATAAGGATGAGAAGTGCAGAACTCCTGTGCACAGGGCTCGTGCATTTTGTAATTATTTGTAACAGAAGATAACTTCCATTTGCAAGCCCTGTTCAGCCAGCGGGCAGTGACGTCACTCCGTTGTGGGTCACCCCCTTCCCTTTTCCTAACATGGGGTAGAGGACTATGGACAGGAATCGTACAGCGAGAAATGACTGACTCTGTCACTACATGGTGCCTTTTTTTTTAAAATAAATTTATTTATTTATTTATTTTTGGCTATGTTGGGTCTTCGTTGCTGTGCACCGGCTTTCTCGTTACAATTTTAGTATATGTGCTGCCGAAGTGAGCACATGCGCGGGCTTTCTCTAGTTGCGGTGAGCAGGGGCTACTCTTCGTTGCAGTGCGGGCTTCTCATTGCCGTGGCTTCTCTTGTTGCGGAGCACGGGCTCTAGGCGCACAGGCTTCAGTAGGTGTGGCACGTGGGCTCAGTAGTTGTGGTTCGCGGGCTCTAGAGCTCAGGCTCAGTAGTTGTGGCGCACGGGCTTTGTTGCTCCACAACATGTGGGATCTTCCCGGACCAGGGCTCGAACCCGTGTCCCCTGCATTGGCAGGCAGATTCTTAACCACTGCGCCACCAGGGAAGTCCTGAGAGTAAATCTTAAGTGTTCTCACCGCACAGACATGAAAAATGGTAATTGTGAGTTGATAGATATGTTAATTCCTTGATTGTGATAAATATTTCACACTGCATATGCCTGTCAAATGATCACATGTACACCATATAATATATACCATTTTCATTAGTCAGTTATACCTCAGTAAAGCTGGAAAAGACAGAGAGAGGTGTGCTGGGCTTGATTCCTCTGAGTGGTGCTTAACCCAGACCTCACATTAGATTGCTGATGCATTTTGCACATATGTTTTGTGTGCCCTGACCAGATATTCCCCTTCAAATAGTTGAGGCTTGGCCCAGCCTCAGTAATATTTAAAATTCCCTGGGTGATTCTAATTTGTATCCATTTGAGCATCATGGCTCCAGGTTCTCCCATTCCTGAGGGCTGAGATCTGGGCTGAGGGTGAGGGCTGTGCTCTGCGTGGGGATGGATCAGGGCTGGTCTGTGACCTGCAGGGGATCGTTGGGTCCAGCTGAGGTGCCCGCTGCTGCTGGGTACGTGAGGGCCTCACCTGGAGGGGAGCCTGATCTGAAGGAAAGGGTGGGAAAACTCACTGGTTGGTCTCTGTGTGGGAATTACTGTCCTGAGCCCCTCCTGGGACAGTGGGCAGCAGAGGACCGTCTGTTCCCCATGCTGAGGGCTTCCCTGTGTGTGTGGTGGTGACTCAGGAAGGGGGTGTGTTGATTCTAAGCATTAAACAGCCTGTTTCCAACTTTCAAGGTCAACCTCTAAAGACTCACATTGTCTGAGGAAGAAGCCCGGAAGAGGAGGAAGAGGAAAGAAAAGGAGTCAGAAATGGCTCTTTCTCAGGTAAAGTCATATTCTCAGTTGTTTCTTCCGTCTGTCCTTCCTGAAATGCCCTTCTTCGGGCTCGCTAATCTCTGACTCTGAGCCTGACACCTGTACATTCACACTCACCTGGGGGCTTCCCTCAGGGCCTGTCATCTCCACTTAGAGTCTCCACTAGGCATAGTCCTGGGCAGGGCTTCACACCCATGAGTTGGAGACACCGTGTCCGTGCTATTGGGCAGCAGGGATTGCTTAGGGGCCCCATCTGGATGTAACGTCCACTCTCTGTAAAGAAAGATAAAGAAGCTGCACGTGGAAGTCACAGTAATATGTACAAATACCTGGTAAAATCTAGAACATAGACCAATAAGGGGAAATCAGTTCTGACTGTTTAGTACACTTGACGCTAAATGAGTGTACTTCATTCAAAATCTTAATCATTGGGAATGGAATGGAAAGTTCAGAGACATCAGTGATAGATGGTGTTTTATTCCATCATTGATTTTAAACTATGAAATCAACCTAAGTCTCTGACACTTAGAGATTCTTTAAATCATCTTCATCACCTTCATTCTTTCGGGGTTGTCTTTTCACACTACTCACTGTGTCCTTTGACACACAGAAGGTTTTTTCAGTTTGATGCAGGTAATGTTTCAGCTTCATTCTTTTACTGGTAGATACTCCGTTTCCCAGCAGCATTTGTTGAAGAGACTGTCCTTTCCGCATTGTGTAGTCCTAGCATTCTTGTCAAAAATTAGTTGGCGTATGTGCAGGGGTTTACTTTTGAATATTCTGTTTTATTCTTTTTTTTTTTAATTTATGTATTTATTTTGGGGCTGCACTGGGTCTTCGTTGTGGTACTCGGGATCTTCATTGCGATATGTTTAGTTGTGGCATGTGGGATCTTTAGTTGTGGCATGCGTACTTCTTAGTTGCGGCATGCAGACTTCTTTGTTGTGGCATGCGAACTCTTAGTGTGGCATGCATGTGGGATCTAGTTCCTGGACCAGGGATCAAACCCTGCATTGGGAGCATGGAGTCTTAACTGCTGGACCACCAGAGAAATCCCTGGTTTATTTGTTTAAATATCTGTTTATGCCAATGCCATGCTATTTTGCTTTTTAATATGTTTTGAAATCTAAAACAGCACGGCATCCATCTTTCTTCTTTTTCAAGAGTGTTTTGTTGACTTGGAATCCCTTAAAATCCCATATGAATTCTAGCATTAAGTCTTCCAATTCATGAGTAGGGGATGTGTTTCTGTTTATTTTTTAGCAGAGTTTAGTAGTTTTCAGTGTACAAGTCTTTCACCTCTTTGGCTAAATTTACTACTAAGTGTTTTTTTTGTTGATGCTATAGTAAAAATGATTGTCTGTTTTCTTTCAGATTATTCATTTTGAGTGTATAGAAAAGCAGTGATTTTTTTTGTGTGTTGATTTTGTATCTTGCAACTTTTCTAATATCGTTTTTTATTTATAACATTTTTCTTGTGGTATCTTTATGGTTTTGTACATGTAAGATCTTGTCATCTGCAAAAAAAAGATAATTTTACTTCTGTATTTTTCTTGCCTAATTGCTCTGGCTGGGTATTGCAGTACGTTGCTGAATAGTAGTGCAGAGAGTGTACATCTTTGCCTTCTTTCTGACCTTAGAGGAAAAGCTTTCATCTTTTACCATTGATTTTGATGTTAGCTATGTGCTTTTTTCTTTTTTTTTAACAGACCCAAAATGTTAAGATTTTATTTACAAAGCTTCTTTGTCGTACAGAAAGTAAAAATGCTGTTACAATCTCAGTGTAACTGGCAGCCACGGACGGTTGACTCACCAATCACAGCTATCCACGCTACAGCAAGAGTCTTACACGGAAACCTAACAACGCTTACAGTTCTGTTGGGGTGAAGTCCCCAAGCTTGGTGGTGGATTTCCAAGAGGGACTAAATGGAGGAAGGCGAAATGTCACAGGAACTATTCTTTGGCTCTTTGGGTGGGTGGGTGTCCTGGGGTTTGTATCACCGCTACCTTTTTTTTTTTTTTTTAAACAGCTACCAAATCCATGTGAGCAGTTCTTTTTTTGCAGGTTATTTGGGGTCTTAATCATCTTCTCCTAAATCATCTGTTTCTCTCTTCCTCTTTTCACCTTTCCCGCTTTGTTCCTCTTCTTCCTCTTCTTCATCCTCATCTTCATCAGCTTCTCCATCATGTCCACATTCTTCCTCCCCACTGACTTCGTCTTCATCCTCCCCTTCTACATCTTCATCTTCATCTTCATCCTCTTGATCATCACACTCCTCTTTCTCACCGTTCTCCTCCTCCCCCTGGTCCTCATCTTCTCCTTCTTTATCGTCCTCTTCTTCATCCACACCATCCACCTCGGCATCTGAGTCAGCAGCTTCACTGTCCTCTCGGTCATAGCCATCCAGGTAGGTGAGCTGGGGCAGGAGCTTGAAGACACCCTTTCGGTAGTCATTCAGGTTAGTAACCTCACGGTTAAACAGATCCAGGCTCTTCAGACATTCCAACTTTTTCAAAGGTTCCAGGGTACTGATATCTTCCAGTTTATTTCCACTTAAGTTTAAATGTGTAAGATTTGGAAGTTTTTCTGCTAACATATCCAGACCTCCAAAGAGTCTGTTGTCCCTGGGCTCAAGCTTTTTCAATTTAGGTCGTTTGGGGAGATTTGAAACTGAAATCAAGCCTACATTTATAAAACTGAGGAACTCTAAGTTCGCAAATTCAGCCATTAGGCCCTCAATTTTCCCATCATTTGATTTGCATTGTCCAGGGCAAGTTCTCGAACAGCTGCCGGGGTCTGGTTCCTCAGCTCCAGGTGGATCCTCCTCTTCATGTCCATGTTTCTCTCTTCCCCCCTCTTCAAACTTAACTTTCCGTGGCGGGGGGCGTAGGGGGGAGAGGCGCCCCAGCCTGCGCAGCGAGAGGGTGGTCAGAAGGGGTCTGCTAGCAGCAGTGCCCGGCGGCACAGTCCCGGGCGGCGGGCGGGCAGGCGAGCGGAGCCCCCGGAGCCAAGTTACTCATGGGAGCGGAGAGAAACCATGGAGGGAAAGGGGGGCTGGGGCGCAGCGCTGGTCTCACTACCGCTGCCCCCGGCCGCAGCTCCGCACTGTGATTAAACCGGCGACGCGGCACGGGTGGCTCTGCTGGGCTCGCTGGGCTCGCTGGGCTCGGTGGCCGCGGCGCACCAAGCACGGGGCGGGGAGAGGCACCTTGGCTATGTGCTTTTAATATTAGCTGTTATTATACTGAGGTAATTTACTGAGTGTTTTTATCTTTAAATGTCCTTGAATTTTGTCAAATGCTTTTTTGGCATCAATTGAGATGATCGTGTTATTTTTCATTCATTCTGTTAATGTGGTGTATTGATTGATTCTTTCTGTGCTGAATCATCCTTGCTTTGCAGGTTTTTGATTACTGCATCAATTTCTCTAGGTATGACTCTGTTCACATTTTTTATTTCTTCGTAATTAGATCTTTGTAGGGTGTTTTTCTAGGAATTTACCCATATCTTTTAGGTTATGTAATTTTTTGGCATAAAATTGTTCATAGTACTCTCTTTTAATAGTGATTAAAATTTTCTATGATTCAGTTACAGTTTTTCCTCTTTCATCTGTGATTTTAGTTAATTCAATATTTTTTTTTAGCCTAGCTAAGTGTCAATTTGTTCATCCTTTCAGAAAACCAACTTTTGCTTTTTTGATTTTTATGTAGTTTTCCTATTTTATATTTCATTTATCTCTGGTCTTATCTTTGTTATCTCTTTCGTTCTGATTTGATATCTTTTCTCCTTTTAAAAAAATTAATTAATTAATTTTTGCCTTCGTTGGGTCTTCATTGCTGTGCACGGGCTTTCTCTAGATGCAGCGAGCAGGGGCTACTCTTCGTTGCGATGCGTAGGCTTCTCTTGTTGTGGAGCACAGGCTCTAGGCGCGTGGGCTTCAGTAGTTGTGGTGCGTGGGCTCAGTAGTTGTGGCTTGCGGGCTCTAGAGCGCAGGCCCGATAGTTGTGGTGCACGGGCTTCGCTGCTCTGCGGCATGTGGGATCTTCCTGAACCAGGGCTCGAACCCATATCCCCTGCATTGGCAGGCAGATTCTTAACCACTGCGCCACCAGGGAAGTCCCGGTACATTATATTTTATACTTCATTTTCGTCCAGATATTTTAAAAATTCCCTTGTCATTCCTTCTTTATCCTGTTGGTTGTTTAAGAAGGAGTTGATTAACTTCCATATTTTATGTATATTTGTTTTTCTTCTGTTATCTGTTTCTGTTTTCATTTCCGTGAGGTAGAGGAGATATTTTTTATTATTTCAGTCTTCTTAAACTTCTTAAGATTTGGTTTGTGGCCTAACAAATTGTCTGTCATGGAGAATGTTTCATGTGTGCTTGACAAGGTTGTTTTCTGCTGTTATTGGATGGAGTGATCTCTATATATCCATTTGTTCCCATTGGTTTATAGTGTTGTTCAAGTCCTCAGTTTCCTTACTGATCTTCTGTTTGGTTCCATCCATAAGTATAACTGGGGCATTGAAGTCTTATACTGTTACTGTACTATTACTGTCTATTTCTTGCTTCATTTCTGTCAATGTTTGCTTCATATATTTGGGAGCTCTAATGTTAGGTATATAAATAATTATAATTGTTATATCTTCTTGGTGAATTAACCCTTTTATCATTTTATAATGTTTTTTGTCTCTTGTGACATTTTTTTTGTCTTTATTTTGTCTGATGTTATGTAGTTACCCCAGCTGTCTCTTTATCATGGAATATCTTTTTCCCTCATGTCACTTTAATCCTATCCATGCCCTTAGATTTGTGATTTTTAACAGTTCTAGCGCTTTGACTTTCTTTCTCTGTTTCTCACTCTCACTCTATTTTTTCCTCCCTTTTACATCTTCTGCTTGCTCAGACATACTGTATAGTGGTGAATGGCAGGAGCCCTGACCAGCCCAGTTTTCTCTGCAGTAATTTCAGCGGAAATGCATCCAGTGTTTTCTTCTGATCATGACGTTTGATGAAATATTTTTGCTTAATAAGGTTTTTCCCCAATTTCATTTTTGTCATGGTTTTTAATTATGCAGTGATTTTTGGAAGTATTTAATACTGTGATAAATTTTTTTATCTTAATCTGTTAAATTTCTGTGTAACACTAATAAGAGATGGGAGATAAAGTATTCTATGTATTTTTTCATGTTTGTACCTTTTTTTTCTTTTTTTTTAAAATTTTTGGCTGCATCGGGACTTAGTTGTGGCTTGCGGGATCTTTCTTGCGGCACGCAGGCTTCTCTCACATTGTGGCACGCGGGCTTCAGAGCACGTGGGCTCTGCAGTTGTGGCGCAAGGGCTCCAGAGTACGTGGACTGAGACACCTCTCATTTCAGTTAATTATGTGTTTACACATCAGTGCCTGAGTGCATGAATGTGAAAGTCCATGGCTTTTATAAAAGACATCATTTCATTAGTAAGTTTTATGTTTTTTAGCAGTTGAAATTATATCTTTTTTTTTTTTAAAGATTTATTATTTGTTTATTTTATTTTTGGTGTTGGGTCTTAGTTGCAGCACGCGGGCTCTTCATTGTGGTGCATGGTCTTCTCTGGTTGTGGCGTGCGGGTTTTCTCTTCTCTAGTTATGGTACGCAGTCTCCAGGGTGCATGGGGTCTGTAGTTGTGGTGTGGGGGTTCCAGAGCACGTGGGCTCTGTAGTTTGCGGCACGTGGGCTCTATTTTAGGCGTGGGAGTGCTCACTAGTTGTGGCATGTGGGCTTAGTTGCCCTGCAGCATGTGGGATCTTATTTCCCTGACCAGGAATTGAACCCGCTTCCCCTGCATTGTAAGGCAGATTCTTTACCACTGTACCACCAGGGAAGTCCCTGAAATTATATCTTGAGTGTATTCCATGGTTTTAAATTTTTCCTACACTATCACATTAATATTTTATAGTAGGAAGATTATTAATATCTTCAGTGTGTGTGTGTGTGTGTGTGTGTGTGTGTGTGTGTGTGTAGTGACCTTTTATGCAGTTCTATAGGTTAACCTTGAAATTGTCTCAAGTTTTCTCAGGGAACCCTCTGTCAGTGTACATTTATCCTCTATCCGTCACTTAACTTTGATATTTTATGTTCCATTCTAAAGTCTGACTACCTGAGTTTTCGTTCTTGCAGTGCCATTTCCTAGCTGTTTGTTCTGAGGCAAGTTTCTTAGAGTGTCTTGGACACAGTTTACTCCTCTGAAAAATAAAAATGGGACTTTCTCTAATGACTATTATGTTGATAACAAGTTCATACATGTAAACCATTCAGAGTAATACTTAGCATATAGGAAGCATTCAGACACCTTTAGTCATTGCTCTTGGTATCATCCTCATAATTTAAGATTTTGACTTTTCTTTAAAGCCACTGTGGACTTTGTCATCTCTGAAGACACCAGTCATACTGTAGCCCATCTGAATATTGAATATCACTCAGTGTGTGAAACATAATATATAACACTTCTGCCTGGACATCCTGTTGTTGAATTTTATTTGTATGCATTTCATGTATTGTCCAAAAAAAAGAAAAATGCATATTGAATGGAAGATATTATAATCTCTATGAAAAAGCATAAGAAATTAAAATTAGAGACCCATACTTTGCTCTAAATACATTAACATGGGTCTGTCAGAATACATACTTCAACTGAATTGATCCTTACCCCTCTTTCCTCTTCTCATTTTGTGTGAAAATAAGGACTCTCCTCATGGCCCCTTGTTGAAATGTGTTTTCATTTCAGGCACAGTTGACCTTCAAGGATGTGGCCATAGAATTCTCTCAGGAGGAGTGGGAATGCCTGGACCCTGCTCAGAGGGCCTTGTACAGGGACGTGATGTTGGAGACCTACAGGAACCTGGTCTCCCTGGGTGAGGATAACTTCCCTCCAGAAATTGGGATCTGCCCTTATGTATCTTTGCATTTTCCATTGTGTGCCTCCTGGGAGCCCCTGCATTGCTTCACTGAGCTCAAAGCCCTGTTGACTCAGACATGAAAAGCTTCATGGTGTAGTGTCAGGAGTTTAACGTTGTCCTTTCTTCTGGTGATCTGCCCACTTCATGATACACCAGGAGTTGTTCCAGAGCTTAAGTATTGATAAAGCCCAATTGGAAACTTAAAATATCTGATGCCCTATTTCATACCGCTGTTCTTTTGAGTCACTATTTTTTAAAAAAATAAATTTATTTATTTATTTTCATTTTTATTTTTGGCTGCGTTGGGTCTTCATTGCTGCACGTGGGCCTTCTCCAGTTGTGGCGAGCGGGGGCCACTCTTCATTGCAGGGCGCAG
Source organism: Aethalodelphis obliquidens (assembly GCF_003676395.1). NCBI lineage: Eukaryota > Metazoa > Chordata > Mammalia > Artiodactyla > Delphinidae > Aethalodelphis > Aethalodelphis obliquidens. Next base: position 16,207,927 of record NW_020837987.1, on the reverse strand, counting down.
GCTTCTCATTGTGGCGGCTTCTCTTGTTGTGGAGCACAAGCTCTAGGTGTGCAGGCTTCAGTAGTTGTGGCTCACGGGTTCAGTAGTTGTGGTTCGCAGGCTCTAGAGCGCAGGCTCAGTAGTTGTGGCACAGGAGCTTAGTTGCTCCACGGCATGTGGGATCTTCCTGGACCAGGGTTCTAACCCGTGTCCCCTGCATTGGCAGGCAGATTCTTAACCACTGCACCACCAGGGAAGCCCTGAGTCACTACTTCTTGGAAGAAAGCCAGTTATCTGCATATTATTACTATTCTCTCTGCATTCAGAAGGAGGCAAGCAGTGAATGAATGAATTTGTGAAATATTTTTTGAGATCCATTTGTTGTGTGCTCACTCCTGTGCTGATCAAAGAGCTGGGATTCTGGAAAACCTACAACATATTATTTATTTTCTCTTTTCAGCAGTTATTTCTGTTCCTGACCTGAATATTATTTGCATTTTGGAGCAAGAGGAAGAGCCCTTGACTGTGAAGAGTGACATGAAAATAGCAAAAAAACAATGGCTGGGGATGTATCAAAAGTATGAACACAGGTCAGAACTCAGATGGGCAGAGAGGAAGCCACACCATTAATGGTGTTTGGAGAGCTCTTTAGGAAATTCTAAGTTTACTACTTATGAACTTTTCTCAGGGGAAATTTTTCTTCTCCCCAACATAGCACACTATCCTTCAACGTGTAAACTTCATCCTTTCACCTCGCCGTGGTGCTGCAGCTCCAGTAGAATCAAAGGCAAGGTCTTCATCGTGATCTGCACTCTGCCGTCTGGGCCTTGGTGCTTCATTTGAGTAGCACGTGGTGAGCTGTTTCAAAGGAATCTGTTTCCCCCTTGGTCTCTTCTTCTATACTTGATTGCATGGGATTTTCAATGTTTAGTCCCTATAGATAAGAGCTGAGGCCTCCATAGTCCAAACCCCTGGACTTGTCTCAGTTTGGTGTACTTGGAAGAACTAATTAAATGATGGGAAAACAGTGGCTGCTCTTCGATTCCATCTGGCATCTCAGAACCTGCATGGATCTGTTTCAGGTCATGTCTGCCATTCAGATCCCTCAGCCATTTCTTCGTTTTTTGTTTTCGTTTTTCCTTTTTTTTTTTGGCTGTGCCGTGTGGCTTGCAGGATCCTAGTTCCCCAGTCAAGGATTGAACTTGGGCCCGTGGCAGTAAAAACCCGGAATCCTAACCAGTGAATCTGCCAGGGAATTCCCCCTCAGCCATTTCTTCTGTTCTGCTTTTGCCACATACTTTTGGGTGTGTGTAATGGGGAAATGGGTTGGATCTTCTGTAACTGTTACTTAGGAAAACTATAAACAGTATGGACGAAGAGATTCTCTTTGATCCCCAATCCCACATGGGGAGCATATATGAATCTCTGAGCTTGGCGACTATGGTCGCCAAGCCCATGGTCCCGTGTTAAAGTTCTATAATATCTGACCCCAATATATTGTATTTTTCTTGTTCTTTTACCTCTCTACTTAGTCTGGGAATGTTGACTCTTGATGTCATATTTTCTTTAGTTTGCATGATTTTGCCTCTGACATTGCTTTTAAAATACCCATTCTTAGGTATTTGATATTTCATCTTTTTGTTTGCTTGTTGCTGTGGTAAGCCGTCTTTAGGTGATGAATAACTTCATTCTCCTGTGGAGTGGGTTTACTTGGAAACATAGCATTCTTTTTTTTTAATTAATTAATTAATTTATTTATTTATTTTTGGCTGTGTTCGGTCTTCGTTGCTGCATGTGGGCTTTCTCTAGTTGTGGCGAGCGGGGGCTACTCTTCGTTGTGGTATGCGGACTTCTGATTGCAGTGGCTTTTCTTGTCGCGGAGCACAGGCTCTAGGCGTGTGGGCTTCAGTAGTTGTGGCACGTGGGCTCAGTAGTTGTGGCTTGCGGTCTCTAGAGTGCAGGCTCAGTAGTTGTGGTGCACGGGCTTAGATGCTCTGTGGCATGTGGGATCTTCCTGGACCAGGGCTCGAACCTGTGTCCCCTGCATTGGCAGGAGGATTCTTAACCACTGCGCCATCAGTGAAGTCTGGAAACATAGCATTCTTGATGGAGATATGTTTACTAATTCGTTGCAATATTATTCTGCTACATACAGAAGCACCACTTGAAGCTATTCACTAGAGTAGTCAGCATGTCCTAGGATACTGAAATAGAAAGCATCACAGGAGCTTGTGGGGGGACTTCCCTGGTGGTCCAGTGGTTAAGACTTTGTGCTTCCAATGAAGGGGGCGCAGGTTCAATCCCTGGTCAGGGGACTAAGATCCCACGTGCTGCATGGCTAGAAAAAAAAAAAAACACAAAGAAACACTTGACTGATAAGTGTTTCCAGTTTTTTTTTTTCTGGTTTTGAGGAGTATCACAAAAGCGTGTCTCAAGAGCAACTGTGACAATGTTTTTCACATATACTAATCATCATCCCCTTGGAGCCTCAATAAATGGTATAGGAATTTCTCCTTGGGTCAACATTGTCCAAGTTCACATCCTCATATCTCTGGGTCTGTTGACTAAACTGTTCATTCCACAGTTTTCATACCCTGTATGTGTCATTATTTATCCGACCTCAACAAATACTATTTTTTTTTTTTTGCGGTATGCGGGCCTCTCACTGTTGTGGCCTCTCCCGTTGCAGAGCACAGGCTCCGGACGTGCAGGCTCAGCGGCCATGGCTCACGGGCCCAGCCACTCTGTGGCATGTGGGATCTTCCCGGACTGGGGCATGAACCCGTGTCCCCTGCATCGGCAGGCGGACTCTCAACCACTGTGCCGCCAGGGAAGCCCAACAAATACTGCTTTGAAGCATCTTTTTGTATGTGTGTGTGTGTGTGTGTGTGTGTGTGTTATTTTTAAATAATTTTTTTATTTTATTTTTGGCTGCGTTGGGTCTTCGTTGCTGCACATGGGCTTTCTCTAGTTGAGGCGAGCGGGGGCTACTCTTCATTGTGGTGCGCAGGCTTCTCATTGCAGTGGCTTCTCTTGTTGCAGAGCACTGGCTCTAGGTGTGCGGGCTTCAGTAGTTGTGGCTCACAGACTTAGTTGCTCCTCGGCATGTGGGATCTTCCTGGACCAGGTCTTGAACCCTTGTCCCCTTCATTGGCAGGTGGGTTCTTAACCACTGCACCAACAGGGAAGCCCATTTTGAAGCGTCTTAATGAGAGAGCTTATGAAGTTGAATGATGCCTTCAATGAAGTACTGTTTTTTCTTTTTTTAAAGTAAATTTTTACTTATTTATTTATTTTTGTCTGCGTTTGGTCTTCGTTGCTGCTTGCGAGCTTTGTCTAGTTGCGGCAAGGGGGGCTACTTTCATTGCGGTGCATGGGCTTCTCATTGTGGTGGCTTCTCGTTGCGGAGCACGGGCTCTAGGCACACGGGCTTCAGTAGTTGTGGCACATGGGCTCAGTAGTTGTGGCTCGTGGGCTTAGTTGCTCTGCGGCATGTGGGATCTTCCCGGACCAGGGATCAAACCCGTGTCCCCTGCATTGGCAAGCAGATTCTTAACCACTGTGCCACCAGGGAAGTCCCTCTATGCATTATAAATGAACTTGACTTTTATTTATTTAGTCAGCAGGTTCATATTTTTATGATATTCTTAGTGTTCTTGTTTTTTTTTGGAATGCGTGGGTGGTTGAATTGGGGAATGGCCCTTCATTGTGAAATTGGTGGCCAGACTCTTACAGTTCTTCATATATTTTCAGTATTAACCCATTATCACATACATGAATTGCAAATATTTTCTACCCGTTCTGCAGATTGTCTTTTCACTCTACTGAGTGTGATTTGACACACAATAGTTTGTAATTTTGATGTAGTCCAGTTTATCTGTTTTTACTTCCGTTTGCTGTGCTTTTGCAGTCGTATGTTCTCAATCATTGCTGTATCCAGTGCCATTAAGATTTTTTCCTATGTTTTCTTCTAGGAGTTTTATGCTTTTAGGTTGTATGTTTAGATCTTTGTTCTATTTTTTAAAAATTATTTATTTATTTATTTGGCTGTGTTGGGTCTTAGTTGCAGCATGTGGTATCTTCGTTGTGTCATGTGGGATCTTCCGTTGTGGCACACAGGCTTCTCTCTAGTTGTGGCACGCGGGCTCAGTAGTTGCAGTGCGTGGAGTTAGTTGCCCCACGACATGTGGGATCTTAGTTCCCCGACCAGGGATCGAACCCACATCCCCTGCTTTGGAAGGTTTATTCTTAACCACTGGACCACCAGGGAAGTCCCTAGATCTTTGTTCTATTTTGAGTTAATTTTTTACATGGGTTCATGCAGCAGTCCAACTACATTCTTTTACATGTGGCTATCTGATTTTCTCAACATCTTTTTTTCAAGAGGCTGCTTTTCCCTCATTGAGGAATCTTGACACCTTTGTGGCACATCATTTGAATGTATATGCAAGAGTTTATTTCTGACGTCTTTTCCACTGGTGTTTCTGTCTGTCTTTATATTGGTACCATACTCTTACTATTAGTTTTTCTTTTTAATAAATTTTGAAATAAGGAAGTATGAGACCTTCAACTTTGTTCTTTTCAAGGTTGTTTTTCCTATTCAGGGTCTCTTGAGATTCAGTGTATGTCCCAGGATATAAGTGTTTATTTTTTCCAAAATTGATATTGTGGTTTTGCTAGGTATTGCTTTGAATCTCTTGATCATTTTGTTGGTATTGACGTAATGACAATATTGTCTTTCAGTCCATGAACTGGGGATATCTGCATTTACTTGTGTATTTTCTAATAATTTTCAGCAACGATTTTAGTTACAGTGTACAAGTATTTTTTATGTGGTTAAGGTTTTGCCTAAGTATTTTATTCTTTTTGATGCTATTTGAAATGGAAATGTTTTCTCAATTTTCTAATTGTTCATCATTAACATATAGAATACAATTTTTACATGTTGACTTTATATCTTCCAATTTTCCTGAATTCATTAGTTACTTATATCAGGATTTTTTTGTGGAATCTCATGTTTTTTCTACATATTAGATTATGTCATCTCTAAACAGACATAATTTTCTTCTCCTTTCTCTAATTGGATACCTTTTATTTTGTTTTCTTGCCCATTTGTCTGGCTGGGACTCCAGCTATGTGTTTAATAGAAATAGTGAGAGCAGGTATCTTGTCTTGTTCCTGATCTGAGAGAAAAAGCTTTCAGTCTTTCTCCATCGTGTATGATGTTAGCTGTGGGCTTTTTATATTAGTCTTTTATTGTGTTACTGTATTTATTTCTATTCCTACTGTATTGAGTGTGTTTATTATGAAAGGCTGTTAACTAGTCAAATGCTTTTCTGCATCAGTTGAGATAATCATGTAGTGTATTTTCTTATATTTAATGTGCAGTTTTACATTGAAAGATTTCATTTGTTGGAGTATCCTTGCATTCCAAGAATATATCCTCTTTGGTTGTACTGTATAATCCTTTCGTAGTACTGTTAAATTTCATTTACTCTTGTTTGATTGATGAGTTTTGCATCAATATTAAGATTTATTTATTTATTTTATATTTTAGTTTTGGCTGCGTTGGGTCTTCATTGCTGCATGCGGGCTTTCTCTAGTTGCGGCGGTGGAGGCTGCTCTTCGATGTGGTGCTCGAGCTTCTCATTGTGGTGGCTTCTCTTGTTGCAGAGCACGGGCTCTAGGTGCATGGGCTTCAGCAGTTGTGGCATGCGGGCTCAGTAGTTGTGGCTCGCAGGCTCTAGAGTGCAGGCTCAGTAGTTGTGGTGCACGGGCTTAGTTGCTCCGTGGCATGTGGGATCTTCCCGGACCAGGGCTCGAACCTGTGTCCCCTGCATTGGCAGGAGGATTCTTAAACACTGCGCCACCAGGGAAGTCCAGTTTTGGACTGACTTTGATTTTAGAGTAATTCTAGCCTCATAATGAGTTTTGAAGTGTTTCCTGTTCAAATTTTGGGGAAGAGTTTGAAGAAGCTTGATCTTAATTCTTTTAAGATTTTGGGTAGAATTCAGTAGTGACGCTATCTAGCTTTCCTTTGGATTTTCTTTCTTTATTTCTTTCTTTTTTTTCTGGCTGCACCATGCGGCACGTGGAATCTTAATTCCATAATCAGGGATCAAACCTTGACCTGCAGTGGAAGCACGGAGTCTTAACCACTGGAGCACCAGGGTTTTTTTTTTTTTTTTGCGGTATGCGGGCCTCTCACTGCTGTGGTCTCTCCCGCTGCGGAGCGCAGGCTCCGTGGCCATGGCTCACGGGCCCAGCCGCTCCGCGGCATGCGGGATCCTCCCAGACCGGGGCACGAACCCGCGTCCCCTGCACCAGCAGGCGGACTCCCAACCACTGCGCCACCAGGGAAGCCCTCTCTTTTGATTTTGATCAGTGATTTTTGGTTAGTGACTCAGTCTCCTTACAAGGAATGGGTTTGTTCAGATTTTTTATTTCTTCATGACTCTATTGATAGGTGTGTGTCTCTGGGAATTCATTCAGATTTTGCAATATTTAGGCATAGAATTATTCTTGGTATTCTAATTTTTTTTTTATTTCTGTGGAATCAATTGTAATGCCCCCACTTTCATTTTTTATTTTAGTTATTCGGTCTTCTCTCTTTTTGGTTAGTTAATCTACTTAAGGGTTTATTATGTCTATCTGATCAAAGAACCAGCTTTTAATTTTGTGATTTTCTGTAGTTTTTTATTCTTTTTGTATATCTCTTAATTTAATTTTTTTTCTTTCTAGCTTTGACTCTGTTTCCTATGGTCTTTTTTTCTTTTTATTTTCATTTTTAAAATTATTTTTATTCACGTGATAAACCACTATCTTTTATGTGCATTCCTTTGTATTTTTTTTTCAAGCTTTAAGATACAATCAACATATAATATTGTGTAAGTTAAGTGTAATGATTTGCTACACGTTTATATTTTGAAAAGATTACCAGGTATGTTTGTTAAAACATCCATTAACTCACATAATTACAATTTTGTTTGTGTGGTGAGAACATTAGAAGGTTACTGTCTTAACAACTTTCAAGTATATAATACAGTATTAATAATCATAGTCAGGATGCTGTATGTTAGATCCCCAGAAGTAATTCATCTTGACTAACATCTCCCCATTTCTGCTATGCCCCAGCCTTTGGTAATCACTATTTTACTTTCTGTTTGTGTTTGGCTTTTTTTCCCCCCAGCTATAAGTGAGATTATTCTTTATTTGTTTTTCTCTCAGACTTATTTTACTTAGCATAATCCCTTCAAATGCTCTCCACGTTGGTACAGATAGCAGGATTTCATTCTTTCTTATGGCTGAATAATATCTCATTTTCTATAGAAATGAGATTTTTTTTAATGCATTCATTAGTTGGACACTTAGGTAGTTTCCATATCCTGGCTATGGCTTATACTGCTTTAATGAACATAGGAATGCAGATACCTCTGTGTGATAGTGATGACTTCATTTCTTTTTGGTATATACCCACATGTGGAATAACTATGTTATGTGGTGCTTTTAAAAAAATATTTTGACTGTAATTAGTTTTACAGTGACTAAAACGAATTATAATCTTCTGATAGTACGGTAGGGTTCTCTTTAATCCACGACCTTACTAACACTCATACCTCTTGGTTGTTTTGTTTTCTTTTTTTTTTTGGCTGCTGGACCACCAGGGAATTCCCCCTCTTTTGTCTTTTTGATAATAGCCATTCTAAAGGTGTGAAGTGATATCTCCTTGAGGGTTTGATTTGCATTTTCTCCTAAAGGAGGAGCTGGGAACTGGGAAACTTTCTCCTGTTTATTCTCACCTTATTGTGCCTTGGAGGGATTGAGTCAAAAATCATGATTACACTTTCTGGTTCTGTGTTTTGAGTGTAGGCATTTCTTTGGGTGTTTCAGCTTCTCACCTGGTTCTTAGCGTTATTCCAAAGGATTTTGTTGGGAATTCCCTGGTGGTCCAGTCTTTAAGACTCTGTGCTTTCACTGCTGAGGGCAACGTTCAGTCCCTGGTCAGGGAACTAAGATCCTGCCAGCCATGTGGTACAGCCAAAAAAAACCCAAACCAAAACAAAACAAAACCCACAAAGTTTTTTGTTCTTGTTGTATATTGTTGTTAATTCAGTGTCTCCATGGGCTAAGTGCCTGTAGTTTACTGGTCTGCTATCTTGCCAACATCGTTTTTCATGTCTTTTTTTTTTTTTCATGTCTTTTTTATGGCAGAGATTGTGTTAAGAGATCCAGTGCTATGATTTCCAGTAATTAGAGCAGGACAGCAAAAGGAACACTGTTGTTTTTAACACCAAATAAGGAGTCTTAGTCTAAAAAGTTGATATGACAAATTGTTAAAATTTTTACAATGTTAGGTAATTAATAATTCAGTTAATAAGATTCTTTTTAAATTTATTTATTTTTTACTTTTGGCTGAGTTGGGTCTTTGTTACTGGGAGCAGGCTTTCTCTAGTTGTGGCGAGTGGGGGCTAACTCTTCGTTGCGGTGCGCGGGCTTGTCATTGCAGTGGCTTCTCTTGTTGTGGAGCATGGGCTTCAGTAGTTGTGGCACGTGGGCTTCAGTAGTTGTGGCACGCGGGCTTCAGTAGTTGTGGCTCACGGGCTCTAGAGCACAGGCTCAGTAGTTGTGGCTCACAGGCTTAGTTACTCCTTGGCATGTGGGATCTGCCCAGACCAGGGCTTAAACCCATGTCCCCTGCGTTGGCAGGCGGATTCTTGACCACTGTGCCACCAGGGAAGTCCTCTTTTTTTTTTTTAACTAATATCACATCTTAAAATGCTCATACCTTGGGAAACACCTCCTGTTATCTTTGTTTCTTGAAACAAACTGTCTGCCCACCCAGCTAGGAGATTATCATTGTGAACTCTTGTCTCCCTGCTTTGCTATACTGTAAGGTTTCATTGTATCTGCAAGAAAATGTGCAGAATAAACTTATCTATCTCCTTTTGATGGCCATTTCCAATGTTTTCCTTCCAAATCCTGCTTCTGACATTCTTGGATGTATCTCCGGTAATATCTGTGTATTTTTCTCTCTCTTTTTTCGGGGGGGTTTTTGTTGCTAAGCACGGGCTTTCTCTAGTTGCAGTGATCAGGGCTACTCTTCGTTGCAGTGCACAGGCTTCTCATTGCAGTGGCTTCTCTTGTTGCGAAGCACAGGCTCTAGGTGCGCGGGCTTCAGTAATTGTGGCACGTGGGCTCGGTAGTTGCAGTTCGTGGGCTCTAGAGCGCAGGCTCAGTAGTTGTGGTGCACAGGCTTAGTTGCTCCATGGCATGTGGGATCTTCCCAGACCAGGGCTGAACCCATGTCCCCTGCATTGGCAGGTGGATTCTTAACCACTGAGCCAGCAGAGAAACCCGTGTTTTTCTCTTGAATATATATTCCTGGAAATGGAACTCATGGATATTAAAATTGGTACATTTCATACCAGATATTGCTAGAGATAAAAACCTGCTTTCTCTTTACAATATCACACTCTCTCCCTTTTTAAATTTCTTTTGCTTTTGTTGCATGCCCATGGTATAAGTCCCGTGGTTAAAAACGAGATGGAAAAAAAAAAAAAAAAAAAAAAACGAGATGGTACAGTACTACTTGCTAAACCAGTTCTTCTTTTCTTCCCCATTCAGTATTCTCATTGCCCTGGTACAGTTACATTCCCACAGTTTAGAAAGCACAAGCTGTGTTCCCACACGTCCATTACTCCTTGTCCTCCATTCTTGGCCTTCCCAGTTCTGACCTTTCCTCACATGGTCGCTTGATGTGGATGGAATACACTGTTATTTGCTAGCATATTTGGTTTTTTTCTTCTGAACTCCCTGATTCCCAGAGCCTTTTTTCACCCATCCCACTGTCTTCCCACACTTTTCACATTGTAAAAAATCATGTGTATTCCTACAGTGAATTAATTTCACTAGGCAGGACCTTAATTTATATGTGCAGAGGTGGTGCCTCCGAAACCATTTCCAGGAAGGAAGGCTGAGTAATGCTATATACAGCTCACCCTTGAAGTTTTCTTTCTGAACTCTTGGTATTCATATCCTGTATCTCTCACTTACTTTCTGTGTAAACTGGTTTCATGTACATGAACCCTGTGAGTCTGATGCCCTTATTTGAAAAATTGGGCTTAGAATATTTCATGTTTCACAGTAAAGATTTGAAGGTTACTTTTAAAAAATACTAACTTTCATGTTTATTGTGAGCTATCCGTTTGTCTACATTATAACTTGGATGTTTTTATTTGTAATTGATCCCAACAACATTGTCTCTGATCCTAGTTAATAAATTTTCAGGGCTTCCCTGGTGGCTCAGTGGTTAAGAATCCACCTGCCAATGCAGGGGACACGGGTTAGAGCCCTGATCCGGGAAGATCCCACATGCTGCAGAGCAACTAAGCCCATGCGCCACAACTACTGAGCCTGCGCTTTAGAGCTCATGAGCCCAACTACTGAAGCCTGTGCACCTAGAGCCCATGCTCTGCAACGAGAGAAGCCATCGCAATGAGAAACCCGTGCATGCACCACAACAAAGAGTAGCCCCTGCTCGCCACAACTAGAGAAAGCCCGCGTGCAGCAACAAAGACACAACACAGCCAAAAATAAATCAATAAAGTAAATAAATATTAAAAATAAATAAATAAATAAATTTTCAATGCACACTGTATTACATACACTTTGGGGCCAATAATTTAAGGTAACTGCCTAGATAGGCCATAGCTCAATGCTATCTGGTTTTCAATACTAAACTGCCATTTGCTTACATTATCCATCAGGTAAGCTTGTTTTGGATTATTTACCATTATAACGCATTGTCGGTTCTTTAGCATTTACTTACGTACAAATATGCAGCAATTTTGTACAATATAATACTTTTTTCTCCTCAGTTACAAGACAGCAGTGGGATTCCCTGGCAGTCCAGTGGTTAGAACTCAGCGCTTTCACTGCCATGGGCCCAGGTTTGACCCCTGGTTGGGGAACTAAGACCCTACAAGCCACTTGGTGTGGCCAAAAAAAAAAGACAGCAGTATGCTTACTGCCAATTACTGTGCTTTGGGGTCATGGTGGGAAAATGCCCTTTTTTTGAGAGCTAATACAAGTTTGTACAGCGTTAGGGTTTTTTGGAACTAGGCTACCCTAAAATTATTATTTTTTAATTTTTTTTATTTTTCTCGGTTATATATCCTTATTTTGTTATTAACGTGTAGTTGATTTACAATATTATATAAGTTTCGAGTGTACAGCATAGTGATTCACAATTTTTAAACGTTATACCCCACCTAAGATTACTTTGAAATACATTTTATCACTTTCTTTCGTAAGGGATCATATTTCTTTACTGTTCCTTAAATTTTGAACATTTTGTTTGGGAAGCTTTATTACTCTGTTCAGGATAAGTATTATTTTTGGTTTAATATCATGTTATCAACAAGAAATGACTTTGTTCTGAACTATAATTAATAGGATTCCTATGGTTCTTTATATCTTGTAGATATCTGTCATATATATGTAATGAAGAAATTACAACCTAAAGTGAACAGTGATGGAGGAGAAGTATTCCAAACAGTGATGTTGGAAACATGTGACAGCCGTGAAATAAGAGATTTTTACTTCAAGGAAATCCAGGAAAATATGCATGTCTTTGAGTATCAGTGGAGAGATGATGAAAGAAATTGCAAAGGAATGCCTATAACCTGTAAAGAAAATCTCACTTATAAAAGAAATCAACATTGGAAAAGGGCTGCAGGTAACAAGCCTGTTGAAAATAGGCTTGGATCAAGCTTTCGGGATAAACTGATATATCAAACTGAAGGGAAAATTTATGAATGTAATCAAGCTGTGAAGTCTACCAACAGTAGAGGCTTATTTTCAATACTTGAAAGAATTACTCCTAGTGTCCAGGCCAACATTTCTAATATATATGGGAATGATCTTATCCATCTTTCAGGACTGGCACAGGAACAGAAAGCATACAAGGGAAAACCTTACAAATGTCGTCAGTTTGGCAAAATGTTTTGTCGGGGCTCATACCTCACTAGACATCAGATAATCCACACAGGAAAGAAATCATACAGATGTGATGTATGTGGCAAAGTCTTTCGTCGAAGTTCACACCTTGTAAGTCATCGGACAATTCATACTGGAGAGAAACCTTACAAATGTAATGAGTGTGGCAAGCTCTTTAGTCAAAAAGCACACCTTGGAAGTCATCAGCGAATTCATAGTGGAGAGAAACCTTACACATGTAATGAGTGTGGCAGAGCCTTTACTCTTCGCTCAAATCTCATCAGACATCAGAAAATTCATACAGGAAAGAAATTATATAGATGTGATATATGTGACAAAGTCTTTAGTCGAAATTCACACTTTGCAAATCATCAGAGACGTCATACTGAAGAGAAACCTTACAAATGCAGTGAGTGTGGCAAGGTCTTTACTCAAAATTCACATCTTACAAGACATCAGAGAATTCATAGTGGAGAGAAACCTTACACATGTAGTGAGTGTGGCAAAACCTTTAATTTTCACTCAAACCTCATTAAACATCAGAAAATTCATATAGGAAAGAAATTATATAAATGTGATGTATGTGGCAAAGTCTTTATTAGAAATTCACACTTTGCACGTCATCAGACAATTCATACTGGAGAGAAACCTTACAAATGCAATGAGTGTGGCAAGGTCTTTAGTCAAAATTCACATCTTACAAGACATCAGAGAATTCATAGTGGAGAGAAACCTTACACATGTAATGAGTGTGGTAAAGCTTTTAGCCAAAGTTCAAGCCTGGTTGACCATCAGAAAAGTCATTCTGGAGAGAAACCATATAAGTGTTTTGAATGTGGCAAGGCCTTTAAGCAATGGTATTACATCAAGATTCACCAAAGAATTCACACTGGAGAGAAACCGTACAAATGTGATGTGTGTGGCAAAGCCTATATCGCTCTTTCAAGCCTAACTAATCATCAGGTAATCCATACTGGAGAGAGACCTTACCAATGTAATGAATGTGGGAAGTCGTTTAGGCAACAGTCTGAAATGAGGATTCACCAAAGAATTCACGATGCAGAGAACCCTTTCAAGTGTAATGAATGTGGCAAAGCCTTTACTCAGCGTTCAACTCTCACTACACATCAGATAATCCATAAAAGAGAGAAACCATATAAGTGTGATGTATGTGGAAAGGTCTTTAGTCAAAAATCACACTTTAAAATCCATCAGAGAATTCATTCTGGGGAGAAGCCATACAAGTGTCATGAGTGTGACAAAGCCTTTATCGTGCGTTCGAGCCTCACTTCCCATCAGGTAATCCATACAGGAGAGACAGAACATAAATGTGACGTCTGTGGCAAGGGCTTCAGTCAAAATTCACACCTCATGACTCACTGTAGAGTTCACACTGGAGAGAAGCCTTACAAATGTAATGTGTGCAGCAAAGCATTTAGTGTGCGATCAGGCTTAACTTCCCATCAGGTAATCCATACAGGAGAGAAGCCACATAAATGTAATGTATGTGGCAGGGGCTTCCGACAGACTTATCACCTAGTGAATCACCAGAGGATTCATACAGGAGAAAAGCCTTTCAAATGTAATGAATGTGGCAAAACATTTAGCGTGCAGTCAACCTTAACTTCCCATCAGGTCATCCATACGGGAGAGAAACCACATAAATGCGCCGTGTGTGGCAAGGGCTTCAGACAAAGTTCACAACTCGTGACTCACCGTAGAATTCATACTGGAGAGAAACCTTACAAATGTAACGAGTGTAACAAAGCATTTAGTATGCGATCAACCTTAACTTCCCATCAGGTAATCCATACAGGAGAGAAACCATTTAAATGTGAAGTATGTGCAAAATTCTTCAGTTACAGGTCTCACCTTGTGTATCATCGGAGAATTCATACTGGAGAGAAAACTTCCAGATGACTTGATTGTGGCAAAGCCTTTATTTTGCGTTCAGGCCTTTCTTACCATCAGGTAATCCACACTGGTGAGAGACATTACAAATGTAATCAGTGTTGCAAGGCTTTTAGAAGGTGTTCACTCCTTAGGCTTCATGAGAAAATTCATACTCAGTAGAAGCTGTATAAATGTATTGCGTGTGTCAAGGCTTTTAGAGAACGGTTTGACCTTAGTATTCTATAAAGAATTCATTCTGGAGAGAAACCTTACAAATGATATGAGTGTGTAAAACCTTTACTCGGGTCACATTTCACCAGTCATCAGGTAATCCGTCCTGGACAAAACCTTACACATTTACTGAATGTGGCAAGGCTTTTTAGGTATTGCCTACACTCGGGGTTCACCAAATACTTTGTACTTACAAATGCAAGGAGTGTGGCAAAGTTTTGAGTTATTGCTTACTTTCAGGATACATAAGAATATATGTCTTGGAGACAAACCACACAAATCTAATGTGCATAGCAAGGATTTTACCCCGACATAAAAGGGGGAACAAACTGCTTTACATTTGTAAAGCAATAGTTTACAAATGCAGTGGGAGTGGCAACAGTTCTACCTTGAGTTCAAGTATTATACAACAACTGAGAGTCCATATTGAGGAGAAGCCGTATAGATGTATGGACAGAGGTTTATCCAGGCCTCACACTGCACTAGACTTAAAAATATACATCTTTCAGAAAAACCATACAAAAGTAATGTGCAGGCTAAGGCTTTACTCAAAGACCAAAACTGTGGAACATAAGAGGAGTTATAAGGCTTCCCTGGTGGCACAGTGGTTAAGAACCCGTCTGCCAATGCAGGGGACATGGGTTCAAGCCCTGGTCTGGGAAGATCCCACATGCCGCGGAGCAGCTAAGCCTGTGCACCACGACTACTCAGCCTGTGCTCTGGAGCCCGTGAGTCACAACTACTGAGTCTGTGTGCCACAACTGCTGAAGGCCACGTGCCTAGAGCCCATGCTCTGCAATATGAGAAGCCACCACAAGGAGAAGCCCAGGCACTGCAACCAAGGGTGAACCCCACTTGCCACAACTAGAGAAAGCCCCCGTGCAGCAATGAAGACCCAATGCAGCCAGATAAGTAAATAAATAAAACTTTATTTAAAAAATATAATCCGTCTGCCAGTGCGGGAGACATGGGTTCGAGCCCCGGTCCAGGAATATCCCACATGCCGCGGAGCAACTAAGCCCATGCTCTACGACTACTGAGCCTGCACTCTAGAGCCCGCGAGCCACAACTACTGAGCCCTTGTGCCACAACTGCTGAAGCCTGTGGACCTAGAGGACGTGCTCTGCAACAAGAGAGCCACTGCAATGAGAAGCCTGTGCACCGCAACAAAGATCCAAAGCAGCCAAAAAGGAAACAAAAAGTTATATTGAAGAGCAACCTTACAAATGTAATGAATGTTGTACAGTTTTTTTAATCAAATATTCACATCTTTGGCATAATGAGTGAATTCATGCAGGACAGAAACTATACAGATATATTAAACATGGAAATACCTTTAAGAAACAGTGTGTTCTTAAGATTCACCAAAGAATTCGTGTTGGGGAGAATCCTTACAAATGTAATGTGTAAATTTTTTGGCCAATTCTTAAAACACGCCATACATCCAATAATCCATACTAGGAATAACTAAGTCTTTACTTCTCTGAGATTAACCTGAGATGTTACGTACTACAGAATAATTACAAGTCACAAAATATTAAAACTTATGTATATCACTGCAGCAAGGACATGTGGAAATGGCCCTTCTGTTCTAATAAGAGTATTTCATTTGAGTATTCTTGAAAAGGCTACATTGCTACTTTATGAATTTCAAGCTAAGATTTGAAGTCTTTTGATTTTATACCTTTCTTACAGGAATTTCCTGATGGTCTCTGGGATGGAGTCAAGATGAAGGGGCCAAGTTCACTAGGTGTGGTTCATTCATATCCACCTTTCCTGGAGAAACAATACTAAAGGACTTCCCTGGTGGTCCAGTGGTAAAGAATCCGCCTTCCAGGCTTCCCTGGTGGTGCAGTGGTTGAGAGTCTGCCTGCCGATGCAGGGGACACGGGTTTGTGCCCCGGTCCAGGAGGATACCACATGCCACGGAGCGGCTGGCCCCATGAGCCATGGCCGCTGAGCCTGTGCATCCGGAGCCTGTGCTCTGCAACGAGAGAAGCCACAACAGTGAGAGACCCGCATACCGCCAAAAAAAAAAATCTGCCTTCCAATGCAGGGGATGTGGCTTAATCCTTGGTCAGGGAACTAAGATCCCACATGCTGTGGGGAAACTAGCCCACACGCTGCAGCTACTGAGCTTGCGCTTCTCAACTAGAGAGCATGCGTGCCACAACTAGAGAAGAGAAAACCCTCATGCCACAACTAGAGAGAAGCCCACCTGCCACAACAAAGACCCAGTCTGCTGCAATGAAAGATCCCACATGCCTCAATAAAGATCCCATGTGCCACAACTAAGACCCGACCTAGCCAAAAAGAAAAAAAAATACTGAGTTACATAACAATATTGAATGAATTAGAATCAGGGAAGGGCAGAGAATAATGTAAACCTATGATATCAGTTATCATGCTTATGTTCAAGGTGCCCATCCATAGACAGTGGGTTATAGTACAGAATGTTCTTCCAACTGACAATGAACAGATCAAGCATTAAGGACTGGACTTTTCATGGGAGGAGAGTCACAGGTTACTAGGACTCGTTATTTGTTAGAAATAATGCACTGGAAATGGTGGTTACGTTCTCCACTGAATGGCAATGGTTAATGAAAAATTAGTCTTTTTTTTCAGTAAATTTATTTTTGGCTGCGTTGGGTCTTCATTACTGCACATGGGCTTTCTCTAGTTGTGGCAAGCAGGGGCTACTCTTTGTTGTGGTGTGCAGGCTTCTCATTGTGGAGCATGGGCTCTGGAGCACAGGCTCAGTAGTTGTGGCGCACAGGCTTAGTTGCTGTGCGGCATGTGGGATATTCCAGAACCAGGGCTTGAACCCCTGTCCCCTGCATTGGCAGGTGGATTCTTAACCACTGCGCCACCAGGGAAGTCTGAAAAATTAGTCTTATTCTTGGAAATTGAATAGAGAGCAGTTAACCAAGAGTGGAATTTAATCAGAAGAAACCAAATAGTATTTGTAGTTATATGATTCACATTTAATTGCTGCTGCTGTTTTATTCAGAATGTATCATACGTCTCTTATTTAATAAATCACTTTTTTTAAAACCACGGATTAATCATGTTCTTTCTACCAACACAGTTTTACCCCACCTCAGGAATATATTACAGAAACTGAGAATGCACTATTAGGCTCTCAGGGCTGAAAATGTATCTGTAACAATTTCTTTCAATGAAGGAATCAAGCAGCATACTTGGGGAGATTACATACTCATAATTTGTACTTGAGTTATTCTCTCCACACTCTATTCCAGAATATTTGGATGGCTATAGTGAAAATACCATAGCAGTGCATTTTAGAGGCTGACTTCCATTAATGTGCAAAAATGGAACTGAGTAAATTTAAAGATCTAATTGGCTAGGACTTCCCTACTAGTCCAGTGGTTAAGAATCTGCCTTCCAACGCAGAGGACGCGGGTTCAATCCCTGGTCGGGGAACCAAGATCCCAGATGCTGCAGGGCAACTAAGCCTGTGTGCCACAGCTACTGAGCCCCCAGGCTGTAGAGCACACGCGCCGCAATGAAGGATCCCACATGCCACAACGAAGATCATGCGTGCCGCAACTAAGACGCGACACAAATTAATTAAAAAAACCCATCTAATTGGCTTTGTTGAATGATTCATGAATAGGGCAGCATGCCATCTAGTAAATAGGGTGGTGCTCAAGGAGCTGTACAGTTATGAACGCTTTTGTAGGGAGAAAGTGGGTTAAGACAGACTTACTGGCACAAAAAAAATTAAACAGGATTGTTTGAGGCTAGGTCTCCTATTTTGGGTAGTCGTGCAGCTGAGGTCTTATTCTGTAGATAACCTCACTAGTGTTGATCTGGAAATTGCAGAGTTACTGGTTTCAGGCCACATTCTAGGGAGGGATGAAACTACAATTAAGACTTGGTTTGCTGTCCTGGGGTGAAGGGACTCTGCCTTGGCCTTGTTATTTCTTTTTCACACCACCTAAAACCTGACATACTTTCACCAATATGCACTATATGAATATATTTTATGTGGTTTTTTGTGTGTGTGCGCTAGAATAAAAGCCATGGCATAAACCTTGATTTACATGAAGTGAAAATAGGAATACAGGAAGTAAACCAAAAATATTAGAATATAAAAGATTTTCAGAGGTCATTAAAAGTAGAACATTTTTGTGCTTGGAACGCTTAGTGAAACAGTTTGAAGAGGTCAATGTTCTTCAGTTTCCTATTAAGAATAAACAATATACAGGGGGCTTCCCTGGTGGCGCAGTGGATAAAACTCCGTGCTCCCAATGCAGGGGGCCCGGGTTCAATCTCTGATCAGGGAACTGGATCCCACATGCGTGCCGCAACTAAGTTCACATGTCACAACTTGCTTCAGTCTCACTAGCAGGACTTGAAAGCAAACTCTTGACAAAAAGACACTGACGGGTTTTTGTTTTGTGTGTGTGTGGCGTTTTCCTGTTGTTTTTGTTTTGTTTTTTGGTTTTGGTTCAGCTGTGCAGCTTGCAGGATCTTAGTTCCCTAACCAAGTTCCTAACCACTGGACCAACAGGATATTCCCTTACTTAAACCATTTTCATCTTAACAGGAAACATCTTAGTTTCCGACGTAACTGGCCCACGCAACTGTAAGCTTTTTACCTTAAAACTGTTACAGTCACTTAAACTAAGCACGTTAAGTTACTGGGAAGCACCTTCGGTGCCCGCCCCCTGCCAGGGCTTCTCGCTCTCCCTTCTCAGACCTGGGCTCCCTCCTCCTCCGGCTCCTCGCTGGAAGCTCTCCGCCCAGGCCACGACCCCCGGAGGCCTTGCTTCTAATCGCGCGCGCAATTTCCAGAGGACCTGGAAGCGGATACGGCGGAGACAGGGTCATAAGACACAGGGTGAATTTCTCCTTTCTAGTGAAAATCCGCGTGCCGGGGCCTTTCTTACTCCCTCTTCAGGGTCTTGTGAATGACTGCGGGCCTAAAATCCCCACACCCGCCCCTGAATTTACCCCAGGTAAATTCAGATCTAGCCGGTCTGAATCTTTTCGGGGATCTTTTCTCTTCGGGTTGTAAATTTCTCTGAGGATGGTGCTTGCCCTGTATTTTCTACCTTCGGTCCACGTGGACACCGCCTTTCGCAACACTTCGCTGCTTAAAACCTGTTAACTGTCTCGGCCTCCCCTTGTAAAGTCCTTGACCGCGAGGTGGATTCGCCCTTCACCCCACCCCCAGCCTCGCCCTCTCGGCCCCTGGAGGGCAGCGCCGGTCGCCCCGCTCCCGGACAGGCCGCGTCCCCTCCCCGGTCCTGGGGTTCTTCAGAGCCCGTCCCTCTCCTGAGACCCCCTCCCTCCCTCCCAGCGCCTCTGTCCTCGCGTCTCCTCAGGCCGGTCCTTCTGCTCCACAGGCTTCTTTCTTGGTCAGCCCTTCCCCTCACCCCGCATAGGGGGACGTGACCTGCGCCAGCCTTGTGGACACCCATGGTTCTTCCGTGCCAAGTTCAACTCGGTGGAAAATGGTCTCTTGCGGTAGGCGGGCATCTTATTCACTCGCCATCTTTCTAAATATGGGGGCGAAGGGGGATCAGGAGAAGCAGAGACAGAGCGATCGAGAGAGGGATAGAAAAACTGAGAAGCAGAAAAGAATGAGGGAGAACCAATGGGAACTTAGACGGTGGCTGAGGGACTTGCAAAGAGATAGTGAAATGAAATAGATTTAGCCTTGAAACTAGCGGGCCAATAAAATAGAGAAGTAAATTTAAAAAGCCGGATCTCCGGGTGGGCAGCATGGCGAGCGGCCTGGTAGGAGCGAGGGCAGCAGTGGTGAGGCCCTGCACACAGTGAGTCCGGGAGAGGATAAAAGGTGGAACGAAGGCTCTCAGAGCAACAGGTGCTGGGAGAGGAAGAGGACAAAGGGGGACACGAAGAGCAGAGGAGGACAGAGCAGGAAGGAAGCGTCGCCAACTGAAGTGCCGGCGAGTGGGGAGGAACGGAATGGAAGGGGACCGGAAGAGGTGTAACCCAGAGGGTAGACAGGGAGCGGAGGTGGCGGAGAAAGAGGAACAAGGGGCAACAGGTTGCAGAGTGGGGCAGGCCAGGTGTGAGGGAGGAAATAGAGAAGAGGGCAGGAACAGCAGGAGAGCGGAGGGGAGCAAAAAGACGTAGACGGAGAAAACTAGGGAGACAGATAAACGGAATGAGATGGTGACACATAGTAGTGCAGGTAGGTGGTGGGAGCTGGATGCAGTTGGATGGTGAGCTGTTTGGATGTGGATGATTAAGTCGTGATATATGATTTGTGGTTTTAGAATATAGTACATTTAAAATTTGTTTAAATTATACAAATGAGGATGAGAATTGCAAAGCTGCAGTCTACAGGCTTATGCATTTTGTAATTATTTATATGAGAAGATAACTTCCATTTGCAATCCCTATTCAGCCAGGGGGACAGTGACTTGATTCACTTAGTTGTGGGTCACGCCCTTCCCTTTTCCTGGCATGGAGTAGGGGTCAGGGGAGAGGACACCTGGGGCAAGAAATGACTGACTCTGTCACTGCATGGTGCCTTTTTAGAGGAACATTTAAAGTATTTTTTGTGTGAATGCATTTACTTTTTCTTTCTTGATTCTGTATATATAATTTTTTTTTTGTAGGTTGGAGTAAATCTTAGTTCATTCAGTTTCTCCTTCCTGTAAATAAGTATTTATTTCTGGAATAATTTTTGGTGGTCTATAATTAACTCATATCATTCTTTTCTAAACATTATAGTCTCAATTTTTAAAAACTTTAACAGCAGAATTTTTAGGGGAAAAAAATTCACAAATTATTTCTTTAAAAAATGTGTTTAAGAAAAAAAAAAAGTATGTTTCAGGTTCCTTTGAGGCCTGCCTGCTTTCTCTTCTTTATCTCCTATATGGGAAAAGTTCCTTGGTAACTAATACATAATTTTAGGCTATTTTGATGTGTACTTGGTAAAGATATCAATGATGGTTTATATTAACAGCCAAAACCTAGTTTAACCAGTTAGTCTCATATTCCGTTTTCTTCCTTTTTGTGTGCTCTGTTAAAATTGTGAGCTGTGAGGTGTTATAAAGATGTTTCCCTCAGGGCCCTCTTGACTGTTCTGTGCAAGTGAGGAAGGATGGGCTGGATCGATGTGAAACCTTCCAACAAAGCCCCTCTATTGATGATGAAGAAGTTTGCTCACAGCTTATTTCTAAGCTGACCCCTTTCAGTGTTTTCCACACCAGCGGCAATGGTTTTGCAATTCTGTGTTTTTAAAATATTTTTCTTTGATTTTCTGAGAAACAATAATTAATTGCTTGGTGTCAGTGTGATCAGACCTTGCAAGAGAAGTTTCCTTTGCTCAGGAACATGCAAGATCGTCCCTGTGTTTTTTATTTTTTGTTTTTTAAAATATTTATTTACTTATTTGGCTGCGTTGGGTCTTAGTTGCGGCACGCGGGGCTGTTCGTTGTGGAGCACGGGCTCCAGAACGTGCAGGCTCAGTAGTGGAGGCGCGCAGGCTTAATTGCCCCGCGGCATGTGGGATCCTAGTTTCCCGATGAGGGATGAAACCCCCCACACATCCCCTGCATTGGAAGGTAGACTCTCAACCACTGGACCACCAGGGAAGTCCCCGTCCCTGTGTTTTAGTGGGATGGACAGTAAGGACAAACTTTGCCCACTGGTCCTTCAGGAAGCTTTTCAGAATTCAGTTCCACATGGCTCTCTTCACTGAATTCAGACCTTCTCAGAGATATCTCCCCTCTGGCCCTTGGGGAGCCCACTTGTAAAATGGAGATGAGAGAATAGACCAAAAATTCTGAGTGTGAGCAACAGTTACCCATGAAATGATTGGTCAAATTGGGTGTCTGTCTGTGTGTGGCAGTTCTTTTTGGAGAGAGTGTCCCATTGTCTTTATTTTTTTTTACATAGATTTCTTTATTTTTCTTTCTTTATTTTTGGCTGTGTTGGATCTTCGTTGCTGTGTGCGGGCTTTCTCTAGTTGTGGTGAGCAGGGGCTACTCTTGGTTGCGGTGCACGGGCTTCTCATTGCAGTGGCTTCTCTTGTTGTGGAGCACAGGCTCTAGGTGTGTGGGTTTCATTAGTTGTAGCACACAGGCTCAGTAGTTGTGGCTCGCGGGCTCTAGAGCACAGGCTCAGTAATTGTGGCGCACTGGTTTAGTCGCTACGCGGCATGTGGGATCTTCCCGGACCAGGGCTGAACCCGTATCCCCTGCATTGGCAGGTGGATTCTTAACCACTGCGCCACCAGGGAAGCCCTAGTTTTCCTTTCTTCTTATGTGATGCTCTGGGTTTGGTATCACAGTCATGTTGGCTGCATAGAATGAGTTTGGCAGTGTTTTCTCTTCAACTCTTTGTAAGATTTTTAGCAGGATTAGTGGTCATTCTTCTGTAAATGTTTGGTAGAATTATGCAGGTAAAGACATCTCTTCCTGAGTTTTTCTTTGAGGTTTCTCATTACTACTTGAATCTCTCTAGTTATAATTCTGTTCAGATTTTTTATTTCTTAATGTTTCCAACTTAGTAGGTTTATGTTTCTACGAAATTACCTGTATCTTATAGATTATGTAATGTGTAGGTATTATTGTTCATGGTACTCCCTTTTAATCCTTAAAAAAATTTTTTTTGACATCAGTTGCAATCACTTCTCATGATTTCAAAAGTATATATCTTTTGTAGTTGAAATTATATCTTCAGTATATTCCCTGGCCTTGAATTTTTCCTACACTATCATGTTAATGGTTTAAATAGTAGGAAGATCACTAACATTTTCTGTGTATGTGTGTGTTTGTGTGGGTCCACATATATAGTGACCTTTCATGCTGTTCCATGTTGTTCACCTTGAACTTCTTCATTTTTTTTTTAATTAATTTCTTTTTGGTTGTGTTGTGTCTTCGTTGCTCCGTGTGGCCTTCCTCTAGTTGCGGCGAGTGGGGGCTACTTTTCATTGCAGTGCACGGGCTTCTCATTGCGGTGGCTTCTCTTGTTGCACAGCATGGGCTCTAGGCGCCCGGGCTTCAGTAGTTGTGGCTCGCGGGCTCGGTAATTGTGGCATGCAGGCTCTAGAGTGCAGGCTCAGTAGTTGTGGTGCACGGGCTTAGTTGCTCCGCAGCATGTGGGATCTTCCTGGACCATGGATTGAACCCATGCCGCCTGCATTAGCAGGTGGATTCTTAACCACTGTGCCACCAGGGAAGTCCTTTGAACTTCTTTTTTTTTTTTGCGGTACGTGGGCCTCTCACCGTCGCGGCCCCTCCCGCTGCAGAGCAGAGGCTCCGGACGCGCAGGCCCAGTGGCCATGGGTCACGGGCCCAGATAAAAACTATCCTCATGGCCACTTGGTTAAAATTTTTTTTAATTGAGATATAGTTAATTTACAATGTTGTCTTAGTTTCAAGTGTACAGCAAAGTGATTCAGCTATATATATATTCTTTTTTCAGATTCTTTTCCATTATGGGTTATTTCAAGATATTGAGTATAGCTCCCTGTGTGATTCAGTAGATCCTTCCTGTTTATCTGTTTTATTTATCGTAGTGTGTATATGTTAATCCCAAACTCCTAATTTATCCAACATTCCCCCCCCACCCCAGAAATGTTTTTGTTTCAGGAACAGCTGACTTTTGAAGATGTGGCCATTGATTTCTCTTAGGATGGGTGGGAATGCCTGGACCCTGCACAGAGGGCCTTGTACAGTGACATGATGTTGGAAACGTAAAGGAACCCGATCTCCATGGGTGAGGATAACTTCTCTCTAGATGTTGGGATCTGCCCTTTTGTGTTATGCATTTTCCCCTGTGTGCCTCTTGGGGGGCCCCTTGGAGACTCAGACATGCAGCATCATGAGTTTAAACTGACCCTTTCTTCAGATGATCTGTGCCTTTCGTGTTACATCAGAGGTTGTTCTAGAGCTTAATTATATATAAAGCTCAATGGCAGGGCTTCCCTCGTAGTGCAGTGGTTAAGAATCCGCCTGCCAATGCAGGGGACACAGGTTCGAGTCTTGGTCTGGGAAGATCCCACATGCTGCAGAGCAGCTAATCCTGTACACCACAACTACTGAGCCTGTGCCCTAGAGCCCACGAGCCACAACTCCTGAGCCCATGCGCTGCAACTACTGAAGCCCACGCACTCCAGAGCCCGTGCTCCGCAACAAGAGAAGCCACCGCAATGAGAAGCCTGTGCACCACAACGAAGAGTAGACCCTACTTCCTGCAACTAGAGAAAGCCTGCACACAGCAACGAAGACCCAAAATAGCCAAAAAATAATAAATAAATAAAAATAAAATAAATTGAAAAAAAAAAGCTCAATGGCAGACTTTTTTTTTTAAATCACATTAAAAGGTAGACATAAAATAGAATTATTAAGCACTGACTTTAGGCCCTTCTTAGGAGTCATTAATAAATACATCTCTTAAATTTGCTCAAGACCCATTTTATCTTTGACATCTCTGCCATGTTGTTTTTCTTTTTTTTGTTTTTTAATTTTTTATTTATTTTTTTATACAGCAGGTTCTTATATTAGTCATCCATTTTGTACACATCAGTGTATACATGTCAATCCCAATCACCCAATTCATCACACCCCCACCCCCACCAGACCGCTGCTTTCCCCTCTTGGTGTCCGTATGTTTGTTCTCTACATCTGTGTCTCAATTTCACAATGGCAGACTTTTAAAAAATGTCTGATTTCCTGTTTTGTACCCTTTGCTTTTGACCCAGTATTTCTTGGACGAGTGTTAGGTCTATGTATTACACTGTTCCCTATGCATTTAGAAGGAGGCCGGCAGTGGGTGAATGTTTGAAATATTTTTCCAGAAACGCCTGTCTTTTCTTCACTACTCAGCTGAACAAAGCACTGTGATTTTGGAAAAACCACAGCACTTTACATTTCCATTTTTTTTTTTTCTAATTAAGTAATTAATTTTTTATTTTTGGCTGCTTGGGGTCTCAGTTGCCGCATGCAGGATTTTCATCGCGGAGCACAGGCTCTTCATTGTGGCGAGCGGGCTTCTCTCTGGTTGTGGTGCACGGTTTCCAGAGCGCATGGGCTCTGTAGTTTGCAGCACATGGGCTGCACTTGAGACATACTTGCTCAGTAGGTGTGGCGTGCGGGCTTAGTTGCCCCGTGGCATGTGTGATCTTAGTTCTCTGACCAGGGATCAAACCCATATCCCCTGCATTGGAAGGCAGATTTTTTACCACTGGACCACCAGGGAAGTCCCACTATACATTTCTTTGTTCTGATAAGCAGGAATTTCTATTTCTGATCTGAACATTATCTCCATTTTAGAGCAAGAGAAAGAGCCCAGGACTCTGGTGAGTGGTGTGAAAATAGCAAAAAAACAAATGGGTGAGAATGTATCAAAAGTGTGAACACAGGTGGGATCTCAGGGCAGAGAGGAAGCCACAACATGAATAGTGTTTGGGAACCTCTTCTCAGGGTAGAGGGTTCTTTGGGAAAACCGAAGTTTATTCATTGAAAACTCTCAGAGGAAATTTTTCTTCTCCGTAACTTATCCCTCTTGTCCTTCCACATGTAAAATGTATTCTTTCACCCTCCGGTGGTGCTGCAGCTCCACGAGAGACAAAGGCAAGGTCTTTATCAAGATCCACAACACTCATCATCTGGCTGCTGTGAACTGGTTGTTGCTTGAATTTGAGGAGCATGAGGCGGGCTGTTTTAAAGGGGTCTCTTGCCCCGTCATCTCTCCTTTGGGTCTTGATTCCACTGGATGCTCAATTAGCCCCTGTAGATCAGAGCTGATGCCTCTGGAGTCCCACCCCTTAGCCTCTGAGTTTGATCAGAGTTGCAGTACTTGGAAGACGTAATCAGAAGATGGGAGACACTGGCTGCCCTCTTATTCCATCTGGCACCTCAGAACCTGCATGGAGCTGTCTCAGGCCCTGCCTGCTTATTTAGATCCCTCAGCCATTTCTTGTGTTCTGATTTTGCCATGCACTTCAAGGTTTTGTGTGACAGGGAGATGGAGTGGTTCTTCTGCATTGTTAGTTAGGAAAACTAAGGTCAGCGGACAGAGAAATTCTCTCTTTTTTTAAAAATTTACTTATTTATTTATCTTTGGCTGCGTTGGGTCGTCGTTGCTGCTCGCAGGCTTTCTCTAGTTGCAGCGAGCGGGGGCTACTCTTCGTTGCGGTGCGCGGGCTTCTCATTGCGGTGGCTTCTCTTGCTGCGGAGCACGGGCTCTAGGCGCACGGGCTTCAGTAGTTGTGGCACACGGGCTCAGTAGTTGTGGCTCACGGGCTCTAGAGCGCAGGCTCAGTAGTTGTGGCACACGGTCTTAGTTGCTCCGTGGCACATGGGATCTTCCTGGACCAGGGCTCGAACTTGTGTCCCCTGCATTGGCAGGCGGACTCTCAACCACTGCGCCACCAGGGAAGTCCCGAGAGATCCTCTTTTTGATGCCCAGTCCTACATGGGGAGCATATATGAATCTTTCAGGCTCTTAGCTTGGCATCTGTGGGTCGAGCCCATGGTTCCGTCTCAAGGTCCTTGAGCATCTGACCCCCATATCTTGTAATATTTTGGCTCTTGTACTACTCTGCCTAGTCTGGGAATGTGTACTCTTCCTGATTTCTTATTTTCATAAGTTTGTACGATTTGCCTCTTAAATGTGCTTTTGAATTACGTAGTCCTAAGGACTGAAGATTTTTCCAGTTTCTTTGCTGTGATAATCCACCTGTAGTTTGTGGACAACTTTTGGTGGACTCCCTGTGGAATGGGTTTGCTGGGTAACAGAAAATTACTGATGGAGAACACTTTCCCTCATGTGTTGCAATATCATCCTACTGCATTCAGAGTCACCACTTGAACCTACTCCGTAGGGTGGTCAGCAGGTTG
Organism: Aethalodelphis obliquidens; assembly: GCF_003676395.1. Classification (NCBI taxonomy): domain Eukaryota; kingdom Metazoa; phylum Chordata; class Mammalia; order Artiodactyla; family Delphinidae; genus Aethalodelphis; species Aethalodelphis obliquidens. The sequence continues at coordinate 16,180,973 of NW_020837987.1, read as the reverse complement.
TAGGATACAAGATAGAAAGTATCACAAATACCTCACCTATGTGTCTTTCCAGTTTTTTGTTCTGGTTTTGAGGACTATCACAAAATCCTGTCTCCAGAGCACTGTGACAATGTTGTTTACAACTGGTTGAAGCCGCAGTTAGGGGTCATAAAGCAAGGTATCGGTTTAAGCTACCTTAAAGATTATGCTGGACTTGCTTTTCCTTTTTTTCTGCGTTCCCTCATTCTCCTAATAGTAACGGCTTGAATCTGCACTTTGGATCTCTGGTAAAGTCTAGGAGACTAAGCCTTTTTCTATGAACAAGAAACGAGGACACGGAAAGGCTGGCAGGGCCCCACAGGGTCTTCCTCAGTTTCAATCCCCCCACCCTTTTGATACCCTCAGTCTTAAGGGGAGCAGGTGTGGGACAAGAAAGGGAATAAAATATTCTATAAAGCGATTAATCAAACTCGGCAGGGGAACTGAAATGTAGGGGGACTCGGTTTCAAAATCATGATCTCCTTCCTACTCCATTGTACCATTGATTCGATTTCTTTGTATCTGCATGTGTGTGTACAGAAGAAATGCATGAATCTCCTTTTGAGTTGCCTTTTCCTGGTTTTTCCTTCTGGTTTCTGCTAGCAAAATTCTTGCACAATCTCCTAGAATATTATGTATGTGTTTCTCGAATATAAGCATGACAATGGAACTTATGGAATATGCAGTTGGACACATTACATAGGAAATAGTGTAATAGATGCAATCCTACCTTCTCCCTACAATCACTTTTTTTTAAAAATTTTTAAATTTATTTATTTTTGGCTGCGTTGGGTCTTTGTTGCCGTGCACAGACTTTCTCTAGGTGCAGCAAGCAGCGGCTACTCTTTCATTGCAGTGCGTGGCCTTCTCATTGCAGTGGCTTCTCTTGTGGAGTATGGGCTCTAGTGCATGGGCTCAGTAGTTGTGGCGCACGGGCTTAGTTGCTCCGCGGCATGTGGGATCTTCCGGACCAGGGCTGGAACCTGTGTTCCCTGTATTGGCAGACAGATTCTTAACCACTGCGCCACCAGGGAAGCCTGGTACATAGTTTTAAAGCAGATATTTAGAAAAATATTTTGTTTTCTTAAAAGTTGTATCAAATTCTTCATTTTCTCTATTATGTATTAATTTTTCAATTCTAAACAGCCAATTAATTAGATTATTTATTATTTATTAGCTTGTTTGGATTATTTAGCATTACATCTTTTTTTAGCACTTATGTATGTGTAGTAAGTATGCAGAATATATCTGTAATATAATATTTTTTTCTCCTCAGTTATGAGACAGCAGTATGTTTAATGTTAATTGGTATGTGCTTTGGGGTCATGGTGGAAAAATACCCTCTCTTTGATAGCTGATGTCCAATCTGTGTGTTTTTAACATAGGATTTGTGAAACAAGGCTACCTTAAAATGAACTTGAATTATATGTTATTATTCTTTCTTTAGTAAAGAATTCTATTCCTTTAGTGTTTCTAAAAATTTTAAGATCATTGTTGGGTAGTTTCATAACTCTGTTTGGTATAAGTATTACTTTTGGTGTAATATATATTCAATATGAAACATTTATTTATAGGTTGTAATGAATAGGATAACTATGTTTCTTTATATCTTGTAGATATCTCTCTTATACGTGTGATCCAGCAGTTACAACCAAAAACGAACAGTGATAACAGGAGAAGTATTCCAAACAGTGATGTTGGGAAGATCTGAAAGTCATGAAATCGAACATTTTTACCTCAGGGAAATCCAGGAAAATATGTATGACTTTGAGTCTCAGCAGAGAGACGATGAAAGAAATTATAAAGTAATGCCTATAACCCATAACAAAAATCTCACTGATGGAAGACATTGCCATTGTAGACGGGATGCAGGAATCCAGCCCATTGGAAATAGGCTTGGATTAAGCTTTCAGGATGAACTCCATATAATGAGAAGTGAAGGGGAAATTTATGAATTTAAATTTAAATTTAGCTGACAAGAAAATCAACAGTAGTGCCTCAGTTTCACCGCTTCACGTAATTCCTCTTACTCCTCAAACCAGTATTTCTAATACAAATGAGAATGATTTTATGCATTCCCCCAACACTGACAGAAGACCAGACAAATGTAACGAGCGTAACGAAACCTTCCTTAACAGCTCAAACCTCTCTAGATATCAGAGAATCCACACAGGAGCGAAATTATATAAATGGGATATATGTGGTAAAATCTTTGGTCGAAATTCACACCTTGTGGGTCATCAGGAAAGTCACGTTGTAGAAAAATGTTACAAATGTAATGAATGTGGCAAAACCTTTAGTCATGGCTTATAGCTCACTCAACATCAAATAATCCATTCAGGAGAGAAACTGTATAAATGTGATGTACGTGGCAAAGTCTTCAGTCGAAATTCAGTCCTTGCAAATCTTCAGAGAATTCACACCGAAGAGAAACCGTATACAAATGAGTGTGGAAAAACCTTTAATCACCGCTCAAACCTCATTAGACATCAGAAAATTCGTACAGGAAAGAAATTATATAAATGTGGTATGTGTAGCAAAGTCTTCAGTTGTAATTCAAACCTTGCAATTCAGTGGAGGGTTCATACTGGGGAGAAACCTTATAAATGTAATGAGAGTGGCAAGGTCTTTCGTCTAAAACCACATCTTCGAATTCATCGGAGGGTGCATACTGGAGAGAATCCTTTCAAATGTAGTGATTGTGGCAAAGCCTTCAGTCAAAATTCACACCTTACAAATCACTGGAGAGAACATTTTATAAAGAAACCTTTCACATATATTGCGTGTGCAAAAACCTTTACTCAGGTCTCAACCCTCACTACACATCAGAAAATCCATACATGAGAGAAACTATATAAATATGATATATGTTGAAAGGACTTCAAAATTCACACCTTACAGTTCTTCGGAGAATTCATAGTGGAGAGGAACCGTACAAGTATCACGAGTCTGGCAAAGCGTTTGTGCGTTCAGCCTCACTTACCGTCAGACAATTCATGATGGAAAGAAACCTTACAAATGTAATGACTGTCTCAATGTGTTTAGTCAAAATTTATACCTTATGACCTACCCAATTATTCATACAGGAGAGAAACCTTGTAAATGTAATGAGTGTGACAAATCCTTCAGTGTGCTTTCAAGCCTAACTTATCAGATGGTCCATACTGGTGAAAGACCTTGAAAATATAATCAGTGTGGCAATGCTTTTAGCATAGGTTCACATTTTAATGTTCATGAGAAAATTCTTACTGGCTAGAAGCCAGGTAAATGTATTTAGTATAGTCAGGCCTTTAGAAAATGAACTCGTTCTAGAAAGAATCCTCACAAATTCCATGAATGTGCAAAACCTCTACTCATGGCTCCCATCTCACCAGTAGTTTGGTAATAAGCACTGGACAAAACATTACGAAAGTAATGAATTTTGCAAAGCTTTTAGGTCGTGCCTTAAACTCAGGGTCACCAGATACGTCACGCTTAAAAATGCAATGAATATGGCAAAGTTTCAAATTTTTGGTCCTTCGTCACTAGATATCAGAATCTTTATCCCGGAGAGAAACAACACAGATGTACTGTGTGTGGCAAGGATTTTACCCAAAGATCACAAGTTGGGGAACATACTGAAGTGTTAGCTCCCAAATGCAATGGGTGTGGCAAAACATTTGCCTTGAGTTCAAGTATTAAGCAACAGCAGAGAGTCCATATTGAAGAGAAGCCATGGAAATGTAGGGCAGAAGCTTTATCCAGGCCTTACAGTGCACTAGACTTCAGAAGACTTATCTTTGAGGGAAACCACACAAAAGACTATGTTTACTAATGCTTGTAAGTGATGATCCAGACTGTGGAACATAGAAGCTTTTCAATGTAATGGATGCGTAAAGGTTTTCATCAAGTAATCACACCTTTGGTGTGATGAAATAATTCATACGGCTCAGAAAATATACAGATATTCGGAACATAGAAACACTTTTCAGAAACAGTGCATCCTCAGGGAGCATCATGAAAGTCATAGTTGGGAGAGCCCTTACAAATGTAATAAATTTGGGGAATTTTTTGAGCATTTCTTACAATAGACCACACATCAAAGAATGCATACTAGGATTAAGTCAGCCTGTAGTTCTCCAGATTAATCTGAGATATTATATACTGCAGAATCATTACAAGTCACAGTGTGTTAAAACTTATGACATGATGCACATGTGAGGGTAAGAAGGATATATGTGGAAATGGCCCATTATCTCCAGTGTATAAATACTCAATTTTTTGAAAGGGCTTCGTTACAATTAATGCCTTTCAACGTGAAGTTTGAAATCTGTTGATCTTACGCCTTCAGTGTGGACCTTTGATGATGGTCTCTGGGAAGGAGTCAGTAAGATGAAAGGGCCAACTTCATTAGGTGTAGTTCCTTCACCTCCATGTTGCCTGGAAAAATAAGGACACTGAATTATTAAATTGAACATTGTGTAAATTATCGTTAGGGAGAGGCAGAAAATAATGTAAAACTAGGACATGACCCATCATGCTTATGTTCGGGGAGCCCTTCCATAGATACTCCACAGTGGGTTATGGGACAGAATTGTCTACCAACTGACCTTGAACAGGGCAGGAAGGACATTGATGAACTAGGCTTTTCATGGGAGGAAAGTGACAGGTAACTAGTGACTGATTGGTGGAAATAATGCAGGGGAAAACTTGGCCACTTTCTCCACTGGATGGCCATAACTGTTGTATATATCTATGTTTAATGAGAAATTAGTCTTATTTTTGGAAGTTGAACAGAGAGCAGTTATCTTGAGAGGGAAATTTATTCAAAAGAACCAGAATGTTATGTGTATGATTCACATTTAACTGCTGCAATTACATTTTGCTAGTGTTTTATTTAGAATGTATTGTAGGGTCTCCTGTTTTAATTAATAAATTTAATCACTTTTGTCAACCCTGGATGAATCCTGTTGCTTCCACCAGCACATTTTTTCCCCATCTCAGTACTTTACAAGAGAAGCTAACAGTGCACCATTAGGCTCTCAGGATTGAAAGAATCTGCAATAATTTCTTTCCAATATGGAATCAAGCAACATACAATTTGGGGATTAAATTCTCATAATTTGTACTTGAGTAATTCCTCCCCACCCTCTGTTCCAGAATATTCAGATGGTATAATGAAAATATCATAGCAGGGGCTTCCCTGGTGGTGCAGTGATTGAGGGTCCGCCTGCCGATGCAGGGGACATGGGTTCGTGCCCCGGTCCGGGAAGATCCCACATGCCGCGGATCGGCTAGGCCTGTGAGCCATGGCCGCTGAGCCTGCGCGTCTGGAGCTTGTGCTCCGCAGCGGGAGAGGCCACAACAGTGAAAGGCCCGCGTACCGAAAAAAAAAAATCATAGCAGTGTATTTCAGACTCTGACTTCTATTGTGCAAAAATTGGACAGAGTAAATATAAAAATCAAGTTGGTGTTACTGAATGATTCATTAATTGGGCAGCATTCCACCTAGTAAAAAAAGAGGTGCTCCATGGAGCTGTACAAAATGGAAAGCTTTAATAGGCAGATACTGGGCAGGATAAGAAAGTTATTAGTTAAAGAAAAGATAGTTTCTGGACTTCCCTGGTGGTCCAGTTGTTAAGACTCCGAGCTCCCAATGCAGGGGCCCCTGGTTCGATCCCTGGTCAGGGAACTAGATCCCGCGTGCTGCAACTGAAAGATCCTGCATGCCACAACAAAGGCTCCATGGTGCCGCAACTAAGACCGGGCGCAGCCAAATAAATAAATAAATAATTTAAAAGGTAGTGTCAGGCAAGGTTACCTTTTTGGGGGAAAGGAGGGCAAAATCTTTTCCTGTCTATTACCTCACTAGTGTTGTTTAGGAAATTCTAGAGTGATTGGTTTAAGGTCACTTTTCTGGGAGGGATGAAGCTGCAATTAAGTCTGGGTTTGTCCTCTCAGGGGTAAGTGACTCCACCTTTGGAATTTTTCTTTTTTTTTGGCACTCCCTACAACCTGCTCCCCATTCCTGAATATGCAGTGTATGAATGTATTTCTTAATGTCCTTTTTCCTAGTTAAATGTCACAGCATGCACCCACCCTGATTTACATGAGGGGAAAATAGGAATATAGTAAGCATACGAAAAATATTAGAAAATTTCAAAATCGTGCAATTTCAGTTTTGTTCTTGAAGCACTCAGTGCAATAATTTGAAAATACCGATATTCAAGACTTTAAAAAACGAACAGTATACGATAGGAATATTCTGTTTGATAGATAAAGTAGAAATTTCATATATTCACCTCCAGAGCACTTTTTGTTGTTGTTGCTAAATTGCAGTTATGGTCATTCACCGGATTAGGATGGAACTTCACCCAAAGATTGGTTTGGTCATTGAGACTGATTTTAACATTGAAATGTTAGGAGAATGTTTATCAGCTTCCCAGGGAGATGGGAGAATTCCAAGGTGTTCAAAAAATGATTTGAGGAAACAGATAATGCTGACTGGCTTGGTGACTTAAGGTGATTCCTGAGTGGTGCTTATAGGTGGGTACCTATTTATGCTCTGAATTCCCAATTGGTATCGAAGGAGGAAGCCCTTGGGCTTTTTTTTTTTTGGCTGTGTTGGATCTTCGTTGCTGTGCGTGGGCTTTCTCTAGTTGCGGCAAGCGGGGGTTACTCTTTGTTGCAGTGCGCGGACTTATTGCGGTGGCTTCTCTCGTGGAGCACGGGCTCTAGGCACATGGGCTTCAGTAGTTGCTTCACGTGGGTTCAGTAGTTGTGGCTCAGGGGCTTAGTTGCTCCACGGCATGTGGGATCTTCCTGGACCAGGGAAGTCCCAAGAGTAGTAAAATTTCGATTTCTAAATATGGTATTAAGCTATAAGTTACATGGTTGATTTTTCTACTATAATAAAATATTTTAATACAATTTTTCCTTAGCATTATTTTTTCCCCACACTTTACATTTCACACTTCCTCATTTTACAACAAGAGATAAATCAGTGGGTTGTTTGGGGAATTTTGTGATGTGACAATCCACATGTATAAAGTTAGGTGCACTATAAACATGATGAAAGAGTGTTCCTTTAGGGGTTCACTTCAGTGAAAGTACTGGAATGGCAAATGGTGAACTGAAGTCTTTTAATTTGGGAGTTGGCTATGGTCAAGTGCTTCAAAATCAAGTGTGTGGAGTTGAACCAGCATGCAATGAACTGAATGAAATTTTAAGAATGAATGAGAAAGACCCCAAGGACTTCCCTGGTGGCACAGTGGTTAAGAATTCGCCTGCCAGTGCAGGGGACACGGGTTGGAGCCCTGGTCTGGGAAGATCCCATGTGCCGTGGAGCAGCTAAGCCTGGGCACCACAACTGCTGAGCCTGTGCTTTGGAGTCCACAAGCCACAACTACTGAAGCCTGCACACCACAACGAAGAGCAGCCCCCACTCGCTGCAACTAGAGAAAGCCTGTGCACAGCAATGAAAACCCACTACAGCCAAAAATAAATAAGTTTATTTATTTAAAAAAGAAAGACCCCAAGATTCCAACTATACTTTGTAACAAGGAGAGAGTCTCCATTGCCAAATGCCTGGAAGCTATCCTGCCATTTTCCAGTGATGTAGTGACATTCAGAGCCGAAGTATGTTGCAGAGAAAATAAGATTTGTGCTACTTCCGACTTGACAACTGACACCCTATATTCTCCAGTTAGAATTTGTTCTCAACCAAAAATAATATGTTTTTCTTTGATGAGTGATCTTGGGACTTCCCTTGTGGCACAGTGGTTAAGAATCCGCCTGCCAATGCAGGGGACACCGGTTTGAGCCCTGGTCCAAGAACTAAGATCCCACATGCCGCGGAGCAACTAAGCCCATGCTCCACAACTACTGAAGCCCGCGCGCCTAGAGCCCATGCTCCGCAACAAGAGAAGCCACTGCAATGAGAAGCCCGTGCACCGCAACGAAGAGTAGCCCCCGCTCTCCACAACTAGAGAAAGCCCACGCACAGCAACGAAGACCCAATGCAGCCAAAAATAAATACATAGATAAATAAATTAATATAAATTTATTTTTAAAAAGTTATCTTAATTTCACTTTTTTTTTTTTTTTTTTGGCTCCGCCACTTGGGTTGTGGGATCTTAGTTCCAGGACCAGGGGTCCAACCTCATAGCAGTGAAAGCATGGTGTCCTAACTACTGGACCTCCAGGGAATTCCCTTAATTTCAATCTCTATTATCTTTCTTACCAGACTTTGAGTAAGAATCATTGTTATTAATGCTTTAAGCATAATAGCTCATTGAATTTTCATCGCTGAAAAAGATACTGATGTTTATTCTCATTTCAGAAATGAAGGAACATAGGACAAATACTGATTTAAAGACTCATTCAGCTCCACCTCAGCAAGTGCCTGAGTCAGGATGTGAAGCCATGTTGTCTGACTGCAAAAATAATGTCTTAAGGCAAATTGTTTTCGATTCTTTACTCAGTATCCGTAGTTAATTTTATGAGTATCTCTTGCCATTTTTAAATGGGTTATCATCATATATAATTGTTGTTATGGTAACTTATTTTTATACAAGCATACCTGTGTTCTTTCTTTCTTTCTTTTCTTTTTTTTTTTTTTTGGTTGTGCTGTGTGGCACGTAGGATCTTAGTTCCCCAACCAGGGATCGAACCCTCACGCCCTGCAGTGGAAGCTCAGAGTCTTAACACTGGACCGTCAGGGAAGTCCCAAGCATACCTCTTTTTATTGCACTTTACTTTATTGGCTTCACAGATGCTGCATTTTGGAAATTGAAGGCTTGTAGCAACCGTGCCTGAACCAATCTTTGTGCTCTTTTTCCATTTGGTCACTTGGTGTCTCTGTGTCAAGTTTTGACGATTTTCACGATGTTTCGAACTTTTAACGTTATTTTATTTGTTACGGTGATCGTTCGTCAGTGATTTTGATGTTACTGCTGTGACCCACTGGATGCTCTGATGACTGTCAGCATTTTTCAGCAGTAAGTTGTTTTGTTTGTTTGATGCTTCAGTCACCAAAAGGGAAATTTCTGCTTGACAGGAGGCCGTCCTGCTAGCAAATAGTAGGCTGTGAATGGGCCTTATTTGATGTTTTTCTTGGCGCCCAGGTGGTTGGTGTGGCCAAAGTTCTTCATGTGGCAATGATAGGGCAGGGGTGCAGGGAAGAATAGCACTTGGGGCAGGTCCTCTCGTCCCAGTTGTATTGCTGGGCGAGCTGCTGAGGGAAGGCTCCATGAAGCCACCCTTCAGGCAAAGCACCAAGTGCAGGGTGGACTCTGGATATTTTGGTCTGAGACAGTACGACCCTCCGCCAGCTCTTTGTCCATAAAACACAGATGCTGCTAGTCAGCTAAGATGCAGTCAGGGTCTTCACAAAGATCTGTGTCTCTGCATCCACTCAGCCACCCCCTTGGCAAGAGCAGCGATAAAGTTTTCAAAATTAATTAATTAAATTTATTTATTTGGTTGCACTGGGTCTTAGTTGTGGCAGTCAGGGTCCTTAGTTGTGGCGTGCATGTGGGATGTAGTTCCCTGACCAGGGATCGAACCCTGGCCCCCTGCATTGGGAGCACAGAGCCTTAACCACTGGACCACCAGGAAAGCCCCAAAGTATTTTTAAAAAATTTTTCTTTTATATTGGAGTATAGTTGATTAACATGTGTTAGTTCAGGTGTACAGCAGAGTGATTCCATTACACATATACATGTATCTATTCTTTTTCAAATTATTTTCCTATTTAGGTTATTACAGAGTACTGAGCAGAGTTCCTGTTATAGTCTACAGTATAGTGTAAATATAACTTCAGTATGTACTGTGACCCACTTTATTACAGTAACCACTTCTTTGCACTGGTCTGGAACTGAACACACAATATCTCTAAAGTATGCCTGCAGTTTTATTTCATAGGCCAGTATTACAAATGAAAGGTTCTGGTTCTTTGTTGCGGCAGGCGGGATCTTTAGTTGCCACATGCAAACTCTTAGTTGTGGCACGTGGGATCTATTTCCCTGACCAGGGAGTGAACCCTGGCCCCCTGCATTGGGAGCACGTAGTCTTAGCCACTGGACCACCAGGGAAGTCCCTATGAAGTTTTCTTAAGCCACAGAATTTTAAATTCAAGATTTTTTTCTGAAAGGCTCCATTCTATACCTGTCACAAAGTAAAAATCCTATTTGTCAGCTAGGATAGTTTTTACTTGTGAGTGAAAAACCACCTGGAAATTAGTAACTGAAAGAAGTAGGAAGTTTATCATTCTCATGTAACGGGAAGTCCAGAGGGTGCCACGTGGGATGTGATGGGTCCTCTGCTCCTTCTACCTCCATGACCATTTATTCTTCACTTTTTTTTCTGGCCATGCTGCGTGGCTTCCATGGTCTTAGTTCCCCCACCAGGGATCAAACCAGGCCCTTGCGGTGGAAGCTCCGATTCCTAACTGCTGGACCACCAGAAAATTCCCTCTTCACTTTCTTTATAGCAACATGGCTTCTTATGACTAAGAAGGGTGAAGATTGAGAGGCAAAGCCCTTTTAATTTTCAGATTTTGTCCCATTTTCATGAAAACAATAATTTTACGTTTTTCCGAATATTAGCTAATTTTAATAAGAAATGAGAATTTTTGAATTTCATATTTCCACCTCAAAAACAAAGAAAGGTAAAGGGAAAAGATGTTAGAAACAGATTTGTCCGCTGTCTTTGTTGTTTATCCTGAGAGTATAATATTCCATGCAATATGCTTAGTGACATAGAAATAGACTCACAGATAAAAAAAAAAATGTAGGTTATCAGTGGGGAGAATGAAGGGAGGAGGCGCAAGATAGCAATATGATATTAAGAGATCCAAACTACTAGGTATGAAATAGATAAGCAGGGACTTCCCTGGTGGCGCAGTGTTTAAGAATCCGCCTGCCAATGCAGGGGACACAGGATCAAGTCATGGGATCAAGCCTAGGTCCGGGAAGATCCCACATGCCGCGGAGCAACTAAGCCTGTATGCCAAAGCTACTGAGCCTGCACTCTAGAGCCCACGAGCCACAACTACTGAGCCCGCGTGCTGTAACTACTGAAGCCCAGGCACCTAGAGCCCGTGCTCTGCAACAAGAGAAGCCACTGTTATAAGAAGCCTGCGCACCACAACAAAGAGCAGCCCCTCCTCGCCGCAACTAGAGAAAGCACGCACGCAGCAATGAAGACCCAACGCAGCCAAAAATAAATAAATAAAATAAATAAATTAAAATAGATAAGCAATATCTTAAGTAACATATTGTGTAGCACAGGGATTCATAGCCATTATTTTGATAGAACTTCTAAGGAAGTATAACATTAAAATACTGTGTCACTATGCTGTATGCCTGCAACTAATATAAGTATTCCAACTAATATAGTATTGTAAATTCTCTTGGACTCAAGGTCATGTACATACCAGTTTGGAGATGGCCATACCAGTTTACCATAGGTATGATCCTGATGGGTCAAGAAATCTGCATTCCACTGTTATGATCATTTACCAGCGACTTTTGCACATTCAATAGGATTGGAGAGTGTAATTGCCCACACTGGAGCCTTAACAAAATTCACTCAATAGGCTTTAAATGATATTAATCAGGCTATTAGCCTACTGAATTCTGAGGTCTCTATGATGAGTAAGGCTGTGCTACAAAACTGCATGGCGGTTGACATCCTTAGGGCATCTCAGGGGAGCACCTGTGCCATAATTCAAACTGCATGCTGTGTTTTCATACCCGATGAATCCTCTGATATAACACATTTAATGAACCATATGAAAAGTCAGATTTCAGCCTTAAAGTGACCCATTCCCTCGTCTTGACTTCTTCAAAATCTGGTTTGGCGTAGGAAGCTCTTGGCTTAAATATTTACTTATAATTCTATCAATGCTACTTGCTATATTCTATTTTGCCTGTTTCAGAAGGCGATTGTTTCTTGTATTACCAAATGTGTGACTGAGCCTCTGATAAAAATAATGATGAGTAGGTGACCTGAAGGACTTGACCGGATACATAGTTTTTATGAGATCAATGACTGTAACAGTGTAACTCTAGACATGGGAAGAAGCAACAAGAGGGATTTTTTTTCCCCGTGTACCATAACAGAATAGTAAGACAGGTGGTCCAGAGACGTTTTGCTGTTAATAAGGCCTAGTCCAGTAATAGCGCAGTGAGTGGCCTATCAATAAAATCCTTCCCCTTGGGCTTCCCTGGTGGCGCAGAGGTTGAGAGTCCGCCTGCCGATGCAGGGGACACGGGTTCGTGCCCCGGTCTGCGAAGATCCCACATGCCGCGGAGTGGCTGGGCCCGTGAGCCATGGCCGCTGAGCCTGCGCATCCGGAGCCTGTGCTCCGCAAAGGGAGAGGCCAGAACAGTGAGAGGCCCGCGTACCACACACACACACACAAAATCCTTCCCCGACCTAGGAATGAGCATTCCTAGCACCATGCTATGAAATGGTCCTGAAATGCCTCCCGAACAGGTTTGAACTTATGGCCATGAGGGGGCGCTGCAAACTAAACTTGGAACTTGCCATCTGACTCTACAAGGCTTAAATCAATAGCTGGTGCAGTGGGTGACCTTCAAGACACCCTAAAAGTATTTTAGGGTGGAGATCAGGAATGAAGCACTCTGTGCACTGTAAAAACGGTCAGAACAGGCCTTGGGATATTTAGATATTTTCAGGAGAAGATTTTATGAGCCCAAATTCTTGAATCTCCTCGTATCTAGATAAGCACTAAATCATTAATGGAGACATCTGCACATCATGACTAGCAGTAATCTCCACAAGACTGGTAGCAACATTCTGCAAAAATGTGTGCTTGATTGCATGTATCCCCTTTCACCAAAATAACAGTTATCGTGACTTTCTCCCCCTACCTCTTCAGACCAGTTCCTCAAAGCTATCTGAGACTGTCTCCTGGGGTATAGTCCTCATTTTGCCCCAAATAAAACAACGCACACCTCTCGCGTTGTGCATTTTTTCCAGTCGACATTCTTATAAAAAGAAAAATATTTTTTCCGTTTTTTTTTTCTTTCTCTTTTTATGGTACCTATATGGGGTGATGGATGCTTACTAAACTTATTGATAACTATTTCAACACATGAAAGTCAGAACATTATGCTGTACACCTTAAATTCATACAGTGATGTATGTCAAGTACATCTCAATAAAACTGGGGGGAAAAGTTTTAAGAGGCAAATAAAACACTTTGGGGAAAAAAGAAAAAAATGAACAATGCAATTTACAACAAATTTTTACAGTGTATTGCTCTTTTTAAAGCAATGGTTAGTGACGGAAATTATCACACGGCTTAGTCCTCCAGTCTCAAGACTCCGGGATTTGTCCCTGAGCCTCTGGAACTGACACGTGTTGTCATTCGGCCTCATTCGGCCACCTGGCTGAATGAGAAACAGAAAGGAAAAACTGTTCGGTAGGGTGTCAGCATGAATGGGCCATTCTACACAGGGAAAGTTTTGTATCTTCCATTCTAGTTTGTAATATAGAGCCAAGTCCAGCTCTTCTTTCCTTCAACTGCCTAAATTAATTCTAATTGCAGGAATTGTTCCGGGATGGAACTAGCGCCCCACAGCTACCACTTGGAGACCCACGTTCCCAACCACTGAATTGTTTGAGCCGCAGGAGCGGGACGTGAGAGAATCCTGCTCTCACCCTTTTTACTGAAATCGTTTTCAACTTCTCAGGAGGAAACATCTTAGTTTCAGACACAACTGAAAGCTTTTATCTTAAACCTGTTCCAGATAAGAACTTAAGACGAGCGTTTTCAGGGTACATAAAAGTACCGTTACCCGCCCCGCCTCCAGACGCCGGCTGAGCCGGGAGGAGGGTTAGGGCCCTCCTCCCGCAGCCTCTCATCTGTAGCGCTCCGCCCAGGCCGCGCTCCCGGAAGTTCCGCCTGTAAGTCTGCGCGTGCGCAATTTCTTACAGAACCGGAAGTTTAACTCTCGGAACGACGATCGCTGTGCGGGGCGTAAATTTTTCTAGTGTAAATCTGTGCTACGTGGTCCCCCCTTACTCCATCCTCAGGGTCTCGGAGTCACTTCAGACCTAAAATCCCATCACCCGGCCCTACGCCCGAAGTAAATCCAGACGTCGCCGATACAGGTCGGGTATGTTTTCCTTTGGGTTTGAATTCGTTCTGAGGCTGGTCGGTTCTCTTGGCTTTTCCGCCTTCGGTCCAGGTAGACACCTTCATTCGCGACATTTTCCTGTTTAAAACCCTTTAGTACCTCCGCCCTCCCCCTCGCCCCTCCATGTAACGTCCTCTTACGCGAGGTGGATGCACGCCGCACACCCCCCCCCCCAACCCCCAGCCTCACCCTCTCAGCCCCTGGAGGGCAGGCGGGTCGCCCCGCAGAGGTGTCTTCCTGGTCCTGGGATTCTGGGGAGCCCGCCCGTCTCCTGAGACCCACTCTCTCCCTCTCAGCCCCTCTGCCCTCGCGTCTCCTCGGGTCTGTCCTTCTGCCCCACAGGCCTCCCTTTCGTAGTCAGCCCTTCCTCTCACCCTGCGTTGGGGGAGGTGACCTGGGCCAGCCTAGTGACACCCATAGTTCTATCATCTCAAATTCCACCCGATGGAAAATGGTCTCTTGCGGTTGGCGGGCATCTTATTCAGTCTCCATCCCTGTAAATATGTTGGCGAGGCGACCAGGAGAAGCAGAGACAGAGAGACTGAGAGAGAAATAGAACAACTGAGGCAAAAGAATGAGGGAGCATCGTTAGGAACATAGAGGATGCTGAGCGACTTGTAAATAGACTGTAAAATAAAAGCGATTATGCCTTGAAAGGAGCAAGTGAATGAAATAGAGAAGTATATAAAAAGCTGGATGTCCAGAGTTTGACATAGAGCAGCATAGAGAGAGGGGCTCTGGATTACCGGTAGCGGGTGGCTAACAGTGGTGAGGCCCTTCACACAGAGAGTCGGAGAGAGGATAAAATGTGGACCCATGGCCTTCGTAGCATTATGGTGCTGGGAGAGTATGAGGGATGACAAGGGATGATAAGAAGAGCAGAAGAAGAGGGAGAGCTGGAAGGAAGCACAGCCACTTGCCATGCCAGAGAGTGGGGAGGAAGGGAGAGTAACAGGGATAGAAGGGGTGTAACCTGGAGGGCAGAGAGGGAGCACAGAAAAGGGAAGAGAGAGGCAGAAATACATAGAGATTTAGGACAATCAGGAAGGGTGGAGAGAGAGAACATCAAGAGGGGGAACAGGTTGCAGAGTGGGGCAGGACAGGTGGGAGAAAAGAAATAGAGAGGAGGGCAGGAACAGCAGGAGAGCGGAGGGGAAGAGAAAGAGAAAGAAACAGGGAGACCCAGACAGAATGAAATGGAAGCACATAGTAGTGCAGATAGAAGGGGGGAAACTGGATGCAGTCACAGTGTATTCCTCATATGTACAGAATTTTTATTCATCGGTTATATATCTATAAATCTGGAAAAGAAAAAGAAAGTGGGAGGTGTGCTGGGCTTGCTTCCTGTCAGTGGTGCTCAATCCAGACTTCACATTAGATTGATAAGGCATTTTGCATATGCGTGTTTTCTACCCCCTGACTAGAGATTTCCCTTCCTATCGTCAGTGTGGTGTGCAGCCTCAGTAGTACTTAACGTGCCCGAAGTGATTGCAGTCTGGAGCCGTCACTGAACATCAGGACTCTGAGTCCCCCCATTCCTGAGGGCTGAGATCTGGGCTGAGGGTGAGGGCTCTGCTCTGCGTGGGGATGGATCAGGGCTGGTCTGTGACCTGAAGGGGATCGTGGGTCCAGCTGAGGTGCCCGCTGCTGCTGGGTACGTGAGGGCCTCACCAGGAGGGGAGCGAGATCTGAAGAAAGGGTGGAAAACTCACTGGTTGGTCTCTGTGTGGGAGTTACTGTCCTGAGCCCCTCCTGGGACAGTGGGCAGCAGAGGACCGTCTGTTCCACATGCTGAGGGCTTCCCTGTGTGTGTGGTGGTGACTCAGGAAGGGGGTGTGTTGATTCTAAGCATTAAGCAGCCTGTTTCCAGCTTTGAAGATCGACCTCTAAAGACTCACATCGTCTGAGGAAGAAGCCCAGAAGAGGAGGGAGAGGAAAGAAAAGGAGTCAGAAATGGCTCTTTCTCAGGTAATGTCATATTCTCAGTTGATTTTTCTGATTTTTCTGATTTTCCTCAGATGCCCTTATTTGGACTCGGTAAACTTGTCTGACTCTGAAGTATCCCGCCTGACACCTGTACATTTACACCCACCCAGGTCCTTCCCTCAGGGCCTGTCATCTCCACTTAGATCCCGTCTCCCCATGACCCAGTGACCTGGAACTTGTGAAGAGGCTCCACTGGGTGTAGTCCTGGGCAGGGCTTCACACCCATGGATTAGAGACATGGTGTCAATGCTACTGGGCAGCAGGGATTGCTTAGGGCCCCATCAGGATGCACTGTCTGCTCTCTGTAAACCAGGATAAAGAAGCTGCATATGGAAGTCACGTATTAATATGCACAATAGTAGGGTAAAATCTGAAAGATAGACCAGTAAGTGGAAATTCTTTCTGACATTTTCCAGGCAATTGAAGCTAAATGACTGAGTCACTTTGTTCTAATCCTAATGATTGAGAAGGAAATGGAATGGAAATTCAGAAGCAAACTTCAGTGATAATGGGTGTTTTATTGCTTCATTGAATTTAAACTGTGAAATCAACCTAAATTTCTGACAGTTGGAAATTCTTTAAGTCACTTTCATCACTCCATTCCTCAGAAGTTATCTTTTTTTTTTTTTAAAGAAGATGTTGGGGGTAGGAGTTAATTAATTAATTTATTTTTGCTGTGTTGGGTGTTCGTTTCTGTGCGAGGGCTTTCTCTAGTTGCGGCAAGCGGGGGCCAGTCTTCATCGCGGTGCGCGTGCCTCTCAGTATCGCGGCCTCTCGTTGCAGAGCACAGGCTCCAAACGCGCAGGCTTAGTAGTTGTGGCTCACGGGCCTGGTTGCTCCGCGGCATGTGGGATCCTCCCAGACCAGGGCTCGAACCCCTGTCTCCTGCATTAGCAGGCAGATTCTCAACCACTGCGCCACCAGGGAAGCCCAGAAGTTGTCTTTTTACTGTGTGTGTTATATGCTTTTACAGACAGAAGTGTTTTTTTTTTTTTTTTTTTTTGCGGTACGCGGGCCTCTCACTGTTGTGGCCTCTCCCGTTGCGGAGCACAAGCTCCAGACGCGCAGGCTCAGCCGCCATGGCTCACGGGCCCAGCCGCTCCGCGGCATGTGGGATCTTCCCGGACCAGGGCACGAACCCGTGTCCCCTGCATCGGCAGGCGGACTCTCAACCACTGCGCTACCAGGGAAGCCCATGCAACTGATTTTTGCGTGCTCATTTTTTATGCTGCAACTTTTCTAACGTTGCTCTTTGGAGTAGTAGCTTTCTCTTGGAATCTTTTTGATTTCTACATATAAAACTCGTCACCTAAAAATAAGATAATTTTACTTCTTTTTCAGTTTGGATAACTTTCAGTTTTTTCTTGGTGTCCAATGGCTCTGTCTGGGACGTTCAGTAGTTTCTTGAACAGTAGGGTGGAATGTGCATCTTTCTCCTTTTTGTTGTAATCATTTAGCAGTGTGAACTTCCCCTTTAGTACCGCTTTCACTGTCTGTTAGAAATTTTCATATGTAGTCTTTTTGTTTTCATTCAAGTATTCTTACATTTTCCTTGTGATTTCTTCTTTGGTGATTGCTTCTTTAAGAATGAGCTGTGTAATGTCCACATTTGGCAGATTTTCCTGTTTTGCTTCTGCTTTCTATTTGTAATTTTATTTCCTTGTGTTTAGAGAAGATACTCTTTATGATCTCAGTCTTCTCGAATTTGTTCAGATTTGTTTTGTGGGAGATGTGGTCTGTCCTGGAGAATGTTTTATGCATGTTGGGGAAGGCTGTGTTTTCTGCTGCTGTTGTTGGGTGGAGTGTTCTGTACATGTCTGTTAGGTACAGTTGTACTGTAGTGTTTTTCAAGTCCTCTGTTAACTTATTGATCTTTTTTTTCTTTCCATGTGTAGGTAAACCCAAGATATTGAAATCTGATACTAGTATTGTGCTATCTATTTCTCTCTTTATTTCTGTTAAGATTTGCTTCATTTTAGGGCGAGCAATGTTGTTAGATGTATACATATTTATAATTGTTCTAGCTTTTGGTAATTTTACCCCTTTACGGTTATATAATGTATTTTGTCTCGTGTTTGTGTACTTATTTTATTTTGTCTGATATAATGTAGTCACCCCTGCTGTCATTAGGATGGAATTTTTTTTTTCCTTTCACTTTTCGCCCTTCCAAGTCCTTGTATTTGTGAATGTTAACAGTTCCAACTCTGACACACTCTCTCTGTGTTTCTTGTTCTCTGTTTTCCTCCTGTTACTTCCTCTAGTGGTCCCTGCTCAGGCACACTGTACAGTGATGAAAGGCAGGAGCCCTGGCCAGCCCCCTTCACGCCACTGTAACTTCAGAGAGAATGCACTATTTCCTTCTTCTTGTTTTTTAATTAAAAAAATTTTTTTTGGCTGCACCTCGTGGCATGTGGGATCTTAGTTCCCCGACCCCGGATCCAACCCATGCCCCGTGCAGTGGAAGCATGGAGTCTTAACCACTGGACCACCAGGGAAGTCCTGAGTGTTTCCTTCTTATTTTCTTCTTATCGTATCATTAGGTGAAGTGTTCTTGCTTAATTACATTTTTTCCATATTCTTATTTATCATGACTTTTAATTCTCCAGGAATTGTTAACTTTATTTTTGTGATAATTTGTTTCTTAATCTGTGGAAATTATGCATAATACTAATAAAATGTATAATGTTGCATCAATGTTTTATTAGTAGGAAAAACAAACATTTTATGGCTTTTGTTAATGCCTGCTTATGTATGTTTAAATGGAGAAAAATGGTATGTATATTTTTGAATATAATTATTTTATTGAGATTGCCCTTAAAGTATTCTGTTTGTTTCATGTTAGTACCACTTAGTAGAGTTGATACTTTTTCATCTCGCCAAAAATTCTGATATTCAAATGAATAAAAATGAGTAGTAAAAAAAAAGCAAAAATATGTCCTGAGACAACACCCCTCATTGTGACTTTTGTTTAAAGCCACTGTGGCCTTTGTCATTTCTGAACTCACAGTTCATACCCGTAACTCATCTAGATATTGAATATCACTTAGTTTTTTTTTTTTTTTTTTTTGCGGTACGCGGGCCTCTCACTGCTGTGGCCTCTCCCGTTGCGGAGCACAGGCTCCGGACGCGCAGGCTCAGCGGCCATGGTTCTCGGGCCCAGCTGCTCCGCGGCATGTGGGATCTTCCCGGACCGGGGCACAAACCCGTGTCCCCTGCATTGGCAGGTGGACTCTCAACCACTGCGCCACCTGGGAAGCCCTCATTTAGTGTTTAAAACATAATGTGTAATGCTTCTGCATAGACGATGAATTATTGAATTTTATTTGTATGTATTATATTTCATGTATTGTCCACAAATATGAAAAAATCCACATTAATTGTAAGATATCATAATTTTATGAGAAAGCATAAGAAAGAAAACTTAGAGATGTACAATTTGCTCTGAATCCCTTTACATAGATCTGTCAGAATACATACTTCAACTGAATTGATCCTTACTCTTCTCTTGTCATTTGGTGTGAAAATGAGAACTCTCCTCAGGGCCCCTTGGTGAAATGTGTTTTCATTTCAGGGACCGTTAACATTCAAGGATGTGGCCATAGAATTCACTGAGGAGGAGTGGGAATGCCTGGACCCTGCCCAGAGGGCCTTATACAGGGATGTGATGTTGGAGAACTACAGGAACCTGATCTCCGTGGGTGAGGATAATTTCCCTCTAGATGTTGCTATCTGCCCTTGGGTATCTTTGCATTTTCCCTTCTGTGCCTCTTGGAAGCACCTGTTTTTCTTGACTGATCTAAAATGCCTGCTGACGGAGATACTAAAACCTTCAGGATACAGCATCAGGAGTTTAAATTTTTATTTAGTTATTTACTTTATGGCCTCACTGCACAGCACGGCATGTGTGATCTTAGTTCCCCGACCAGGCCTCAAACCTGCGGACCCTGCAACCCTGCATTGGAAGCACGGTGTCTTAAGCACTAGACCGCCAGGGAAGTCCTGGCATCAGTTTAAACCTAACTTTCCTCAGATGATCTGCCCACTTCATGATACATTAAGAGATGTTTTAGAGCTTACATATTTACAAAGTTCATCGGAAATTTTGGACATACCCACTTCCATGTTTCCTACCCATGTACTTTTGTGATAGGAGTAGTAAGTGAGCTGCATTTCTTTTTTTTTTTTAATTTAATTTTATTTATTTTTTTATACAGCAGATTCTTATTAGTCATCCATTTTATACACATCAGTGTATACATGTCAATCCCAATCTCCTAATTCATAACATCACCACCCCCACCCCCTGCCGCTTTCCCCCCTTGGTGTCCATACGTTTGTTCTCTACATCTGTGTCTCAATTTCTGTCCTGCAAACCAGTTCATCTGTGCCATTTTTCTAGGTTCCACATATATGCGTTAATATACGATATTTGTTTTACTCTTTCTGATCTCCTTCACTCTGTATGACAGTCTCTAGATCCATCCACGGCTATACAAATGACCCAATTTCGTTCCTTTTTATGGCTGAGTAATATTCCATTGTATATATGTACCACATCTTCTTTATCCATTTGTCTGTCAATGGGCATTTAGGTTGCTTCCATGACCTGGCTATTGTAAATAGTGCTGCAGTGAACATTGGGGTGCATGTGTCTTTTTGAATTGTGGTTTTCTCTGGGTATATGCCCAGTAGTGGGATTGCTGAGTTATATGGTAATTCTACTCTAGTTTTTTAAGGAACCTCCGTACTCTTCTCCATAGTGGCTGTATCAATTTAAATTCCCACCAAGTGTGCAAGAGAGTTCCCTTTTCTCCACACCCTCTCCAGCGTTTGTTGCTTGTAGATTTTCTGATGATGCCCATTCTAACTGGTGTGAGGTGATACCTCATTGTAGTTTTGATTTGCATTTCTCTAATAATTAGTGATGTTGAGCAGCTTTTCATGTGCTTCTTGGCCATCTGTAAGTCTTCTTTGGAGAAATGTCTATTTAGGTCTTCTGCCCATTTTGGGATTGGGCTGTTTGTTTCTTTAATATTGAGCTGCATGAGCTGTTTATATATTTTGGAGATTAATCCTTTGTTGATTCATTTGCAAATATTTTCTCCCATTTTGAGAGTTGTCTTTTCGTCTTGTTTATGGTTTGCTTTGCTGTGCAAAAGCTTGTTTCATTAGGTCCCATTTGTTTATTTTTGTTTTTATTTCCATTTCTGTAGGAGGTGGATCAAAAAAGACCTTGCTGGGATTTATGTCAAAGAGTGTTCTACCTATGTTTTCCTCCAAGAGTTTTATAGTGTCCGGTCTTACATTTAGGTGTTGAATACATTTTGAGTTTATTGTTGTGTATGGTGTTTGGGAGTGTTCTAATTTCATTCTTTTACATGTAGCTGTTCAGTTTTCCCAGCACCACTTATTGAAGAGACTGTCTTTTCTCCATTGTATATCCTTGCCTTCTTTGTCATAGATTAGTTGACCATAGGTGCGTGGGTTTACATTTGGGCTTTCTAACTTGTTCAATTGATCTGTATTTTTGTTTTTATGCCAGTACCATATTGTCTTGATTACTGTAGCTTTGTAGTATAGTCTGAAGTCAGGGAGTCTGATTCCTCCAGCTCTGATTTTTTCTGTCAATACTGCTTTGGCTGTTCAGGGTCTTTTGTGTCTCCATACAAATTATAAGATGATTTGTTCTAGTTCTGTAAAAAATGCCATTGGTAATTTGATAGGGATTGCATTCAGTCTGTAGATTGCTTTGGGTAGTATAATCATTTTCACAGTATTGAGTTTTCCAGTCCAAGAACATGGTATATCTCTTCATCTGTTGGCATCATCTTTGATTTCTTTCATCAGTGTCTTATAGTTTTCTGCATACAGGTCTTTTGTCTTCCTAGGTAGGTTTATTCCTATGTATTTTATTCTGTTTGTTGTAATGGTAAATGGGAGTGTTTCCTTAATTTCTCTTTCAGATGTTTCATCATTAGTGTATAGGAATGCAAGAGATTTCTGTGCATTAATTTTGTATCATGCAACTTTACCAAATTCATTGATTAGCTCTAGCAGTTTTCTGGTGGCATCTTTAGGATTCTCTGTGTATAGTATCATGTCATCTGCAAACAGTGACAGTTTTACTTCTTCTTTTCCAATTTATATTCCTTTTATTTCTTTTTCTTCTCTAATTGCCGAGGCTAGGAGTTCCAAAACTATGTTGAATAGTAGCGGTGAGAGTGGACATCCTTGTCTCGTTCCTGATCATAGAGGAAATGCTTTCAGTTTTTCACCATTGAGAATGATGTTTGCTGTGGCTTTGTCATATATGGCCTTTATTATGTTGAGGTAGGTTCCCTCTGTGCCCACTTTCTGGAGAGTTTTTATCATAAATGGGTGTTGAATTTTGTCAAAAGCTTTTTCTGCATCGATTGAGATGATCATGTGGTTTTTTTTCTTTAATTTATTTTATTTGTATTTATTTTTGGCTGCATTGGGTCTTTATTGCTGTGCGTGGGCTTTCTCTAGTTGCGGCGAGCGGGGGCTACTCTTGATTGTGGTGCACAGGCTTCACTGTGGTGGCTTCTTTTGTTGTGGAGCACGGGCTCTAGGCGTGCGGGCTTCAGTAGTTGTGGCACACGGGCTCAGTAGTTGTGGTTCACAGGCTCTAGGGCACAGGCTCAGTAGTTGTGGCACGTGGGCTTAGTTGCTCCACGGCATGTGGATCTTCCCAGACCAGGGCTCGAACCTGTGTCCCCTGCATTGGCAGGCAGATTCTTAACCACTGCACCACCAGGGAAGCCCAGTCATGTGGTTTTTATTCTTCAATTTGTTAATATGGTGTATCACATTGATTGATTTGCATATATTGAGGAATCCTTGCATCCCTGGGATAAATCCCATTTGATCATGGTGTATGATCCTTTTAATGTGTTGCTGGATTCTGTTTGCTAGTATTTTGTTCAGGATTTTTGTATCTGTGTTCATCAGTGATATTGGTCTGTAATTTTCTTCTTTTGTAGTATCTTTGTTTGGTTTGGGTATCAGGGTGATGGTGGCCTCATAGAATGAGTTTGGGAGTGTTCCTTCCTCTGCAATTTTTTGGAAGAGTTTGAGAAGTGTGGGTGTTAGCTCTTCTCTAAATGTTTGTTAGAATTCACCTGTGAAGCCATCTGGTCCTGGACTTTCGTTTGTTGGAAGATTTTTAATCACAGTTTCAATTTCATTACTTGTGATTGGTCTGTTCATATTGTCTATTTCTCCCTGGTTCAGTCTTGGCAGGTTATAGGTTTCTAAGAATTTGTCCATTTCTTCCAGGTTGTCCATTTTATTGGCATAGCGTTGCTTGTAGTAGTTTCTTGGGATGCTTTGTATTTCTGCGGTGTCTTTTGTAACTTCTCCTTTTTATTTCTAATTTTATTGATTTGAGTCCTCTTCCTCTTTTTCTTGATGAGACTGGCTAATGGTTTATCAATTTTGTTTATCTTCTCAAGGAACCAGCTTTTAGTTTTATTGATCTTTGCTATTGTTTTCTTTGTTTCTATTTCATTTATTTCTGCTCTGATCTTTATGATTTCTTTCCTTCTGCTAACTTTTGGTTTTGTTTGTTCTTCTTTCTCTAGTTCTTTTAGGTGTAAGGTTAGATTGTTTATTTGAGATTTTTCTTGTTTGTTGAGGTAGGCTTGTATAGCTATGAACTTCCTTCTTGGAACTGCTTTTGCTCCATCCTATAGGTTTTGGATCATCATGTTTTCATTCTCATTTGTCTTTAGGTATTTTTTGGTTTCCTCTTTGATTTCTTCAGTGATCTCTTGGTTATTTAGTAACGTATTGTTTAGCCTCCATGTGTTTGTGTTTTTTATGTTTTTTTCCCTGTAATTGATTTCCAATCTCATAGCATTGTGGTCAGAAAAGATGCTCGATATGATTTTCATTTTATTAAATTTACTGAGGCTTGATTTGTGACCAAAGATGTGATCTATCCTGGAGAATGTTCCATGCGTTCTTGAGAAGAAAGTGTAATCTGCTGTTTTTGGATGGAATGTCCTATAAATATCAATTAAATCTCTCTGGTCTATTGTGTCATTTAAAGCTTGTGTTTCCTTCTTTATTTTCTGTTTGGATGATCTGTCCATTGGTGTAAGTGAGGTGTTAAAGTCCCCCACTATTATTGTGTCACTGTCGATTTCCTCTTTTATAGCTGTTAGCAGTTGCCTTATGTATTGAGGTGCTCCTATGTTGGGTGCATATATATTTATAACTGTTACATCTTCTTCTTGCATTGATCCCTTGATCATTATGTATTGTCCTTTCTTGTCTCTTGTAACATTCTTTATTTTAAAGTCTACTTTATCTGATATGAGTATTGCTACTCCAGCTTTCTTTTGATTTCCATTTGCATGGAATATCTTTTTCCATCCCCTCACTTTCAGTCTGTGTGTGTCCCTAGGTCTGAAGTGGGTCTCTTGTAGGCAGCATGTATATGTGTCTTGTTTTTGTATCCATTCAGCAAGCCTGTGTCTTTTGGTTGGAGCATTTAATCCATTCACGTTTAAGGTAATTATTGATATGTATGTTCCTGTGACCATTTTCTTAATCGTTTTGGGTTTGTTTTTGTAGGTCCTTTTCTTCTCTTGTGTTTCCCACTTAGAGAAGTTCCTTTCACATTTGTTGTAGAGCTGGTTTGGTGGTGCTGAATTCTCTTAGCTTTTGCTTGTCTGTAAAGCGTTTGATTTCTCCATCAAATCTGAATGAGATCCTTGCCGGGTAGAGTAATCTTGGTTGTAGGTTTTTCCCTTTCATCACTTCAAATATGTCATGCCACTCCCTTCTGGCTTGTAGAGTTTCTGCTGAGAAATCAGCTGTTAACCTTATGGGAGTTCCCTTGTATGTTATTTGTCATTTTTCCCTTGCTGCTTTCAATAATTTTTCTTTGTCTTTAATTTTTGCCAATTTGATTTCTATGTGTCTCAGCATGTTTCTCCTTGGGTTTATCCTGTTTGGGACTCTCTGTGCTTCCTGGACTTGGGTGGCTATTTCCTTTCCCATGTTAGGGAAGTTTTCGACTATAATCTCTTCAAATATTTTCTCAGGTCCTCTCTCTCTCTCTTCTCGTTCTACGACCCCTATAATGCAAATGTTGTGTTTAATGTTGTCCCAGAGGTCTCTTAGGCTGTCTTCATTTCTTTTCATTCTTTTTTCTTCATTCTGTTGTGCAGCAGTGAATTCCACCCTTCGGTCTTCCAGGTCACTTATCCGTTCTTCTGCCTCAGTTATTCTGCTATTGATTCCTTCTAGTGTATTTTCGGTTTCAGTTATTGTATTGTTCATCTGTTTGTTTGTTCTTTAATTCTTCTAGGTCTTTGTTAAACATTTCTTGCATCTTCTCGATCTTTGCCTCCATTCTTTTTCCAAGGTCCTGGATCATCTTCACTATCATTATTCTGAATTCTTTTTCTGGAAGGTTACCTATTTCCACTTCATTTAGTTGTTTTTCTGGGGTTCTATCTTGTTCCTTCATCTGGTACATAGCCCTCTGCCTTTTCACCTTGTCTATCTTTCTGTGAATGTGGTTTTTGTTCCACAGGCTGCAGGATTGTAGTTCTTCTTGCTTCTGCTGTCTGCTCTCTGGTGGATGCGGCTATCTGAGAGGCTTATGCATGTTTCCTGATGGGAGGGACTGGTGGTGGGTAGATCTGGCTGTTGCTCTGGTGGGCAGAGCTCAGTAAAACTTTAATCTGCTTGTCTGCTGATGGGTGGGGCTGTGTCCCCTCTCTGTTGGTTGTTTGGCCTGAGGTGACCCAACACTGGAGCCTACCTGGGCTCTTTGGTGGGGCTAATGGTGGAGTCTGGGAGGGCTCACGCCAAGGAGTACTTCCCAGAACTTCTGCTGCCAGTGTCCTTGTCCTCATGGTGAGACAGAGCCACCCCCCGCCTCTCCAGGAGATCCCCCAACACTAGGAGGTAGGTCTGGTTCAATCTCTATGGGGTCACTGCTCCTTCCCCTGGGTCCTGATGCACACACTGCTTTATGTGTGCCCTCCAAGAGTGGAGTCTCTGTTTCCCCCAGTCCTGTCAAAGTCCTGCAGTCAAATCCTGCTAGCCTTCAAAGTCTGATTCTCTAGGAATTCTTCCTCCTGTTCCCGGACCCCCAGGTTGGGAAGCCTGATGTGGGGCTCAGAACCTTCACCTCAGTGGGTGGACTGCTGTGGTATAAGTGTTCTCCAGTTTGTGGGTCACCTACCCAGCAGTTATGGGATTTGATTTTATTGTGATTGCGCCCCTCCCACTGTCTCATTGTGGCTTCTCCTTTGTCTTTGGATGTGGGATATCTTTTTTTGGTGAGTTCCAGTGTCTTCCTGTCGATGATTGTTCAGCAGTTAGTTGTGATTCCAGTGTTCTCTCAAGAGGGAGTGGATTTCTGCATTTTAACTGTTCCCTGTGTATTCAGAAGGAGGCAAGCAGTGGGTAAGTTTCTGAAATATTTTTCTAGACCCCTCAGTAGTGTCGTCAATCCTTAGCTGAATAAAGAACCATGATTCTGGAAAATCCACAGCAAACCATGTTTCTTTTTTCTCAGGTATAGGAATTTCTGTTTATCATCCGGATATTTTACCCGTATTGTAGCAAGAGGCAGAATGCTGGGCTGTGGAGTGGCATGAATGCAGCTTGGGGATGTATCAAAGTGTGAACACAGGTCAGATCTCAGTAAGGCAGAAGGGAGGCCTCATTATTAATAGTGTTTGGCAACTGTGCCCTAGTCAGACAGTTACAGGGCTCTGTCCTTCAACACGTAAAATGTATACTTTCACCCCCCAGTGGGTCTGCTGCTCAAACAGACACAAAAGCACAATTTTTATCATGATCTACGACACTCGCCATCTGGCTCCTGTGAACTTGCTGTTGCTTGTCGTTGAGGAGCATGAGGCAGGCTGTTTTATGAAGGTCCCTTGCCCTTTCATCTCTCCTTCAGCGCATGGTTCCACTGTATGCTCAGTTGTCAGTCCAGTCATCGATCCCTGAACATTTCCTGCTTCGGTCCCCATTTGATATTTTTAGGAAGCCTCATCAGAAGATGGGAAAACACTGGCTGCTCTTTGATTCCATCTGGCACCTCAGAACCTGCATTGATCTGTCTCAATCCCTGTCTTCTTGTTTAGATCCCTGAGCCATTTCTTTTTAAAAAAATTTTTAAGTTTGTTTTTGGCTGTGTTGGATCTTCATTGCTACACGCAGGCTTTTCTCTAGTTGCGACGAGCGGGAGCTACTCTTTGTTGTGGCGTGCGGGCTTCTCATTGTGGTGACTTCTCTTGTTGCGGAGCACAGGCTCTAGGTGTGCAGGCTTCAGTAGTTGTGGCGCGCAGGCTTCAGTAGTTGTGGCATGTGGGCCCGGTAGTTGTGGCTTACGGGCTCTGGAGTGCAGCCTAGGTAGTTGTGGCACGTGGGTTTAGTTGCTCTGTGGCGTGAAGAATCTTCCCAGGCCAGGGCTCGAACCCATGTCCCCTGCTTTGGCAGGTGGATTCTTAACCACTGCACCACCAGGGAAGCCCTGTAATATTTTTCTGTTATGTACAAATCACTTCAAGCTATGTAGTGGAGTGGTCATCATGGATGTGAGAAAGTATCAACAGAGCCTGACTGATAAGTCTTTGCAGGTTTTTTTTCTGATTTTGAGGAATGCCACAAACCCATGTCTCAGAGTTACTAGAATTCCATTTTATCCCCATTCTCAATAACAATTGTCACCTCTGGTCTTTTTAATGAGAGCTATTCTAAGAGGCATGATGTAATATCTCATTGTGGTTTTTATTATCATTCCTCCTGAGGGCACCTCTGAAAATTGGGAGGTTTCCTCCAGTTCAGTCTCAATGTGATTTAAGAAAGGACTGGGGAGTCAAAGACCAGCAAATTGTCATGAACTTTGCTACACTTTTCTGTTTAGTGTTTTTGGGATAGGTAGTTGCTTGAGTGGTATCGCTTATTAACTCGTTTGCAGAGTTTTCCCAAAGGCTTGTATGTTTATATATTGTTTTAAACTTGGGTTCCACATATGTTAATGAGTGCCTCTTGTTTACTTTTCTGCTATCCGGCTGATATCACTCCTCATTGGTTTCATTTTTTTCCTTGCAAAGCTAGTGTTAAAAAATATAATGGTATGATTTCTAGTAATTTGAGGGGTAGGCTAATTTTAATGTTTGATCACCTGGAGTGTTAGCATGAACTTTTGATATTCTAAAGCCAATACATTTTTTGTTTAAAGTATATTTATAGTTAATATTTTAGTAGCATTCTTTCTTGTGTTCACATTCTTAACTAATGTAATTATATCCTTAAAATGCTCAGACTTTGGCTGTTAATATAACTAGAGAATATTTCATTTATTAATATTTAATTTTGATTTACAGATGATATAACATTTCAGAATGTTTTCTGCTTCTTCATGGGCGCATAGTTTTGTAGGAGTTATTTAGAAAAATATTTTCGTTATATCATGGACATTTTATAGCAATTACTCTATTACCACGAAAATAGTGTCAGGGCTCTTTTATATCAGGCAAATTAGATTTAAAGTTATAGATAGGGGCTTCCCTGGTGGCGCAGTAGTTGAGAGTACGCCTGCCGATGCAGAGGACACGGGTTCGTGCCCCAGTCCGGGAAGATCCCACATGCTGCAGAGCGGCTGGGCCCCTGAGCCATGGCCACTGAGCCTGCGCGTCTGGAACCTGTGCTCCGCAATGGGAGAGGCCACAACAGTGAGAGGCCCGCGTACCGCAAAAAAAAAAAAAAAAGTTATAGATAAATTTAATATCATATTACATGCTTCATAGATAACCACCATCCACAACCACCATCAGTGAGCATTACGTTAAATTATAGTAGTACCAGTCAGGGATTGTTGTGGTCCTCAGGAACTGTAATTTTTCTCCACAAACTCCGTTGATTTTTCAGAATTATTCTTCCTTCCTCTGTGTCTTTGCCACTGGATTAGTTTCTACCCTAGAGCATTGCGTGTTTGAGATTTGAGCATTTACTGCTTTTCCCCTTACATACTCTTTTGCCTCAGCAAAGTACTTTGCTGATGCCTTCCTGCTGCTAGAACTGTGGACTTAGTGTAGTGTAAGAGTGTTGGGTGGGAGGGACACAGCCAGTCTCTAAGATGTGTTTTTTATTCTGACATACCATCTCCTAGAATCGCAACATCAATTCAGCTGTGTTTCAATGACAGTGCACACTTGGTGAGCTCAGAATGTTTCTGAAAAACTTTGTTCCCATTTGCCAGTTCCCACAGACAATTACAAGTTCCTAATGAATATCACTAGAGTGTAGTAGAGACTTTCCCTTTTTTATGACGCCTGAAGGCAGTCGGGGGTTCACATGGAGGAAACAGAAAACTCAGAGGTCTCACACTGGTTGGTGATGTTAAATATATTTTCTTTTTCCTACTTTTATTCTGTATATTGATTTTAGTGAAACGTCTCTTACTCTTTTTGCCCGTTGTCTAATTTCGCAGCCCCGTTCCATCAAGGCAAGCCAAGGGACCAGTTTTGGCAGATAAGTTGTGAGTGGGAGTAATGAATTTCTCATCTCAATCACCGAGTCCGTATTTTTAATAAATCACAATATCACACCTAAGAATTCTGATTTTACAGATATACCCAGAATGTATGTAAACATTTCACCACATTGACATGCTGTAAAAAATTGTCAATAGGAGCATTTTTTCCTAGCCAGAACTTTTAACTCTTGGTACTTTAGTCTGGTGGGCTGCTTGGGTTGAGGGTCATCTTAAGAATATGTTTTCTCACACTGTAAGTCCAGATGCACATCCTGGTTGTCTCAGTAGTTTCTTTGTCTATTGAGTTCATGTACGTAATCCTCTTGAGTCTACTTCCTTTCCTTGAAAAATCTTGATAATTTTCCTCAAGCCTTTTCAAAGGAATAAGTACTGTTAGATGGCTTTGAATAGTGTATTTTTTATAGTAAAAACTCAAAAGTTATTTTGGTTGAAAAGATATATTATTATTCTGTTATTTTTATTATACTATCTCTTTGCATTATATCTTGTATACCTTATTTTTGCAATTTGTTCCCCACAATTTTGTATCTGACCATAATTAAATAAATTTACAAGTTGCTCATTCTTCATTACATGTATGCCAGAGCCAATGAACTGGATGTTTAAGGTCCCTGCATACATAGGGAGTTGCTCATTTATTGGCTGTTCATATAACTGGAGAATGTTTCATTTATTGATAATTAATTTATTTAATTTTGATTTCCAGATGGTGATCTTACAGATGTTTTATGCTTCTTCATGGGTACATAGTTTTATAGGAGGTTTTTAGAAATATTTAGTTGTTTTAAAAAAATGTTTTATTGGGACTTCTCTGGTTGTCTAGCAGTTAAGACATCGTGTTCCCAATTCGGGGGGCACTGGTTTGATCCCTGGTCGGGGAACTATGATCCTGCATGCCACATGGGCCTGGTCAAAAAAAAAAAAAATTTATCAAATTCTTCATTTTCTCTGTGTTATATTTGTTTCCCAGTTCTAAAGTGGCAGTCATTTAGATTATTCATTAGATAAGCTAGTTTTGGTTTATTTATTGTTACAATATATTTTTGGTTCTTTAGTATTTATTCATGTATAATAAGTATTCTGAAAATATATATACATACACACACACACATATAGTTTAATATCCTTTTCTACTCGAGTAAAGATTACCAGTATGTTTACTGATAATTGGTATGTGCTTTGGTTGGCATCATGGGTGAAAACTACACTTTGATAGCTAACAGCAGTTTTTCCAACGTGAGTATTTTTGTCATAGGTTGTTTAAAAGTGCGCCATAAAATTACTGGAATTACCTCTGATGACTTTAGCTTTAGTAAAGAATCATTCCTATTGTGTTTCTTCAAATTGTAATATCATGGTTGGTGAGGTTCATAACTTTGCTTGATAGAAGTATTACTTGGTTTAATATGGCTTATTTAACCTGAAACATTTATTCATGAATTGTAGTGAATGGGATACTTACGGTTCTTTATATCTTGTAGATATCTCTTACATGCATGTGATCAAGATATTACAACTGAAAGCAAATACTGATAGAGGAGAAGTATTCCAAACCGTGATGTCAGAAAGACATGAAAGGAATGAAATGAAACATTTTTACCTCAGCGATGTTCAAGAAAATATGTATGACTTAGTGTCTCAGAAGAGAGATGAGGAAAGTGATTACAACCAAATACCTATAACCTATAACGAAAATCTCACTGAGAAGGGAGAGGAACATGTTAGAAGTGTTGCAGGAATCAAGCCTATTGAAAATAGGCTGGCATTAAGCTTTTGGGTTGAACTGCATATATTTAAAAGTGAAGAGAAGATTGATGAATTTATTCAAGTGGACAAGGATATCAGGAGTAGTGCCTCATTTTCACCACTTGAAGGAACTTCTTCTAGTGTGCAAACCAACATTTCTAGTACACATGCGAGTAGTTTTATGCGTCCTTCAGTAGTGACACAAGAACAGGAAGCACACAGGGAAGGATCTTACAAATGTAATCTGTGTGGCAAAACCTTCCTTCAGGGATCATACCTCAAAAGACATCAGATCTTCCATACAGGAGGGAAAGTACATAAATGTGATGTATGTGAAAAAGTCTTTACTCACAATTCACACCTTGCAAGTCATCAGAGAACTCATACTGGAGAGGAACCTTACAAATGTAATGAGTGTGGGAAAATCTTTCATTACAGCTCAGAACTTGGAAGACATCAGTTTCTCCATACAGAAGAGAAATTACATAAATGTGATGTATGTGAAAATGTCTTTATTCGAAATTCATTCCTTGCAAGATATCGGAGAAATCATAATGGGGAGAAACCTTATAAATGTAATGAGTGTGGCAAATTCTTTAATCAAAAGGCATACCTTATAAAGCATCAGAGAGTTCATAATGAAGAGAAGTCTTACAAATGTAATGTGTGTAGCAGGGTCTTCAATCGAAATTCAAATCTTGAAAGTCATCAGAGAATTCATACTGGAGAGAAACCTTACAAATGTAATGACTGTGGCAGGTTCTTTTCTCAAAAGCCAAACCTTGGAAAGCATCAGAGAGTTCATACTGGAGAGAAACCTTACAAATGTAATGAGTGTGGGAAAATCTTTCATTACAGCTCAAAACCTGGCAGACATCAGTTTCTCCATACAGAAGAGAAATTACATAAATGTGATGTGTGTGAAAATGTCTTTCCTCAAAATTCATTACTTGCAAGATATCAGAGAAATCATACTGGGGAGAAACCTTATAAATGTATTGAGTGTGGTAAGTTTTTTAGTCGAAAAGCACACCTTAAAAGTCATAAGGGAACTCATACTGGAGAGAAACCTTACAAATGTATTAAGTGTGGCAAGCTCTTTAGTCGAAAAAGTAACCTAACAAGACATCAGAGAATTCATACGGGAGAGAAACCTTACAAGTGTATCGGGTGTGATAAGTTCTTTAGTCGAAAAGCACACCTTATAAGACACCAGACAATTCATACTGGAGAGAATCCTTACAAACGTGATGAGTGTGCCATGGTCTTTAGTGAAAAATCACACCTTGTAAGTCATCAAAAAATTCACACCGGAGAGAGCTGATACAAAAGTAATGAGTTTGGCAAAACCTTTTATCACATCTCAGCCCTCACTCAACACCTGAGAATCCATACAGGACAGAAATTATATTGGGTTGCCCAGAAGGTTCAGTTTTTTCCGTAAGGTGGCTCTAGGAGCACTTAGTTGTCTTTAACTTCATTCAAACAATTTTGTTAGATTTTATGTGACAGCTGCGATATCAGCGTGCATTTTAAAAAAAGACATAAAAATTGGTGAATTTTTGTGTAGCCATTTTAATATTGAAGATGGAAGGAAAAAAGCAACAATTTTCAGCATATTACTCTTCATTATTTCAAGAAAGGTAAAAACACAACCAAAACGCAAAAAAAGGTTTGTGCAGTGTATGGAGAAGGTGCTGTGACTGATCGAACGTGTCAAAAGTGGTTTGCGAAATTTCGTGCTGGAGATTTCTCACTGGGTGATGCTCCACGGTCAGGTAGACCATTTGAAGTTGATAGTGATCAAATTGAGACATGAATTGAGAACAATCAACAGTATACCACGTGGGAGATAGCCGACATACTCAAAATATCCAAATCAAGCGTTGAAAATCATTTGCACCAGCTTGGTTATATGAATTGCTTTGATGCTTGGGTTCCACATAAGTTAAGCGAAAAAAAAAACCTTGACCGTATATCTGCATGCGATTCTCTACTTAAACATAATAAAAAGTTGTGTTCTTAAAATAAATTGTGATGGGTGATGAAAAGTGGATACTGGGGGCTTCCCTGGTGGCGCAGTGGTTGAGAGTCCGCCTGCCAATGCAGGGGACATGGGTTCGTGCCCCGGTCCAGGAAGATCCCACATGCCGCGGAGCGGCTGGGCCCATAAGCCATGGCTGCTGAGCCTGCGCGTCTGGAGCCTGTGCTCTGCAACGGGAGAGGCCACAACAGTGACAGGCCTGCCTACCGCAAAAAAAAAAAAAAGAAAAAAAAGTGGATACTGTACAATCATGTGGAATGGAAGAGATCGTGGGCCATGTGAAGTGCACCACCACCAACCACACGGACAGCTAGTCTTCATCCAAAGAAGATGATGTGTCTACAGTGCGATTGGAAGTCCTCTATTTTGAGCTCCTTCCAGAAAACCAAACGATTAATTCCAACAAGTACTGCTCCCAGTTAGACCAACTGAAAGCAGCACTACATGAAAAGCATCCGGAATTAGTCAACAGAAAACGCATAATCTTCCATCAGGATAACACAAGACCACGTGTTTCTTTGATGACCAGGCAAAAACTGTTACAGCTTGGCTGGGAAGTTCTAATTCATCTGCCATATTCACCATGGCGCCATGGATTTCTGTTTATTTCGGTCTTTACAAAATTCTCTTAATGGAAAAAATTTCAATTCCCTGGAAGACTGTAAAAGGCAACTGGCACAGTTCTTTGCTCAAAAAGATGAAAAGCTTTGGGAAGTTGGAATTATGAAGTTTCCTGAAAAATGGCAGAAGGTAGTGGAACAAAAGGGTGTATGTTGTTCAATAAAGTTCTTGGTGAAAATGAAAAAAATGTGTTTTTTATTTTTTCTTAAAAACAGAAGGCACTTTTTGGCCAACTCAATATAAATGTGATGAATTTGGCAAAGTCTATAGTTGAAATTCAGACCTTGCAATTCATCTGAGAATTCATAATGCAGAAAAATCTCTAAAAGGTAATGAGTGTTGGAAAGCCTTTCGTGAGATCTCAACCCGTACTACAAATCAGGTAATAAATACAGAGGAGAAATCATATTAATGTGATATATGTGGAAAGGTCTTCGTTCAAAATTGACACTTTAGGGACATCCCTAGCGATCCAGTAGTTAAGACACAAATGTAATGTGTGTGGCAAGGCTTTTACCCAAAGATCACAAGGTGGGACATACTGGAGCGATACCTTATAAATGAAATGAGTGTGACAAAACCTTTTCTTGACTTCAAGTATTAGTTAACTGCAGACGGTCCATTGAAAAGAAACCCTTCAAATGTATGAGCAGAGGCTTTATCCAGGCCTCACAATGCACTAGATTTCTCAATGTATATCTTTGAGAGAAAGCACACAAAGCAGTATGTGTGCTAAGGCTTGTACCTGAAGATCAACGCTCTGAAACAGAGAATGTATTTTGAAGAGCAACGTTTCAAATGTCATGAATGTTGTAAAAATTTTCATCAGCTATCCACACCTTTGTTGTAATGTGAGCATTGATACAGGTCAGAAACGATAGATATTTACTGAACATGGAAAGATATTGACCCAACAGTGCATCCTCAGGGTCCACCAAAGAATTCATATTGGGAGGGAATCCTTACGAATGTAAGGATTTTAATTTACATTAAGTAAATTTTAATTTACTTAATTTACATTAAGTAAATTTTTTGAATTAGGTACATTTTTTGAGCGATTCTTACAACAGATAACATATCAGAGAATCCATACTAGGAATAAATGTCTTATTTGTCCAAGGTTAATGTGAGATACTGTATGCTGCAGAATCATTGCAAGTGACAATACGTTAAAACGTATGACATGATGTTTGTAGTACCAGAAGAAGGACATATGTAGAAGTATGCCAGTATCTTCTCTGTATAAATATGTAATTATTGGAGTTCTTTTGAAAAGACTACATTATATTTATAACCTTTCAACCTGAAGTTTGAAGTCTTGACCTTATGCCTGCATTACAGGTCTTTCATGATAGTCTCTGGGAAGGAATCTATAAAATGAGGGGTCCAATTTGATTAGGTGTGGGTCAGTCACATCCATGTTTCCTGAGAAAACAAGGACCTTGAATTATCAAATGCAATATTGTTTGAATTATCAACATGGGGGGACAAAAAATAATGTAAAACTGTGACATGATTTATCATGTTAATTCATGTGTCTTTTTAAAAAATTAATTAATTTTTGGCTGTGTTGGGTCTTCGTTTCTGTGCGAGGGCTTTCTCCAGTTGTGGCGAGCGGGGGCCTCTCACTGTCGCGGCCTCTCCCGTTGCGGAGCACAGGCTCCAGACGCTCAGGCTCAGTAGTTGTGGCTCACGGGCTTAGTTGCTCTGCAGCATGTGGGATCTTCCCAGACCAGGGCTCGAACCCGTGTCCCCTGCATTGGCAGGTAGATTCTTAACCACTGTGCCACCACGGAAGCCTCATGTGTCTTTTTGTAGATAGGTCATAGTGGGTTATAGGACAGAATGCTTTACTAACTGACCATGAATAGGTCAGGCAGGACGTTAAGGGAATGGGCTTTTCATGGGAGGAGAGTGACAGGTTAACAGGGACTGATTATGTGGTAGGCAGAATGCATGGGAAAATTTGGTCACTTCCTCCATTGCATGGGAATAGCTGTTGTATAGATCTATGATTAATGAAAAACTAGTCTTATTCTTCGAAATTAAAGGGAGAGCAGTTATCACAAGAGGAAAATTTAATCAAAAGTCCCAGAATTCTAGGGCTTCCCTGGTGGCACAGTGGTTAAGACTCCACCTGCCAATGCAGGGGACACGGGTTCGAGCCCTGGACTGGGAAGATCTCACATGCCGCGGAGCAACTGCAGCCCATGTGCCACAACTGCTGAGCCTGTGCTCTAGAGCCCGGGAGCCACAACTACTGAGGCCACGTGCTACAACTACTGAAGCTCACATGCCTAGAGCCCATGCTCTGCAACAAGAGAAGCCACCACAATGAGAAGCCTGCGCACCGCAACGAGGAGTGGCCCCCACTCGCTGCAACTAGAGAAAGCCTGCATGCAGCAATGAAGACCCAGCACAGCCAAAGATAAATAAATAAAATAAATAAGTGTATAAAAAAATAAAGCCCCAGAATTCTATGTGTATATTTGACATTTAACTGCTGTCATTGCCTTTTGCTACTGTTTTATTCAGAATGTATCATAGGTCTCTTGTTTTAATTAATAAAATTTAATTATTTTTTATGATCCTAATGAATCATGTTCCTTTCACCACCACAGTTTTCTTCCACCTAGGTACTTTATACCAGAAGGTAACAGTGCATCCGTAGGTTCTTGGGCTTTAGAGAATCTAACAATTTCTATCCATGATGGCTTCGAAAAACTTATCAGTAGATTATTTATCCTTGTGTTGTTGTCTCCAAACTTTTCTCCAGAATATTTTTGTGGCTATAATGAAATGCCATGTCATTCTGATGAATTTCTGTCTTTATGATTATAAAATAGATTTCCTTATTCTTGACACATTATTTACTCTTTGGTTTACTTTGTATTATGTTAGCCACTATTTTGAATGGTGTTGAAATGGTGTATTTTTTTATGCTTTTTTTACTGTGTAAAGTTTTGGAGTGCATTTCTTGTGGGAGACATATTGTTGTCTGTGTTCAAAAAAAGTGTAGTTGAGGGCTTCCCAGGTGGCGCAGTGGTTGAGAGTCCGCCTGCCGATGCAGGGGACACGGGTTCGTGCCCCGGTCCGGGAAGATCCCACATGCCATGGAGCGGCTGGGCCCGTGAGCCATGACCGCTGAGCCTGCGCGTCCGGAGCCTGTGCTCCGCAACGGGAGAGGCCACAACAATGAGAGGCCCACGTAGAGAAAAAAATAAATAAATAAAATAATAAAAATGTGATATATTTTCTTGTATTCGTATGTGTGATACACCAGGACGTTCTGATCATTGTACCTGGAAATACTTAAAATGTTAATTTCCCTATCTAAAATTCATCATATTTGAATGGATTCTAGTGTCTCTATGGATGAAATGTTTCACATGTTAGGGATGTGATAAAATGCACTCTGTAGCAGATGTTATCTAAGAGAGATTGTTATCAAAATACCGAGGGTTGAAATGAACTTATTGCGTATTTGATAATCTAGTTTTACTTTCTCTAGGGTTCATATAAGGAGAATATACCTCCCTATTAAATGCCCTTAGAAATGTTGCAATGTAATTATTATTTACATGGAAATAAATTCCAGTGTCTTCTGAAGAATATTTCACAGCCTCTGTTATCCACACTTGTCAGAACTTTCAAAAATATAAACAAAGAGAAGAGCTAAACTATACTGCATCTTGCAAAAAATACAAAGTAAAACGTTCTAATTATCTTCATGATGAACATAGAGTCATCTGAGATTACATTGCTTAGTTTTTATGTACATAAGTATAATT
Organism: Aethalodelphis obliquidens; assembly: GCF_003676395.1. Lineage (NCBI taxonomy): Eukaryota > Metazoa > Chordata > Mammalia > Artiodactyla > Delphinidae > Aethalodelphis > Aethalodelphis obliquidens. The sequence continues at coordinate 16,143,059 of NW_020837987.1, read as the reverse complement.
TCATAAACAAGTTTTTCTAGTATATAGTTAAACATAATTTTCACAAGTGTGGAATAGAGCAAGTGTCTCAAAGGATAATGTAGTTCTCATAGAAAGCAAAATATTTTTTCTGTTGCTCCCTATTTTCATGGTATCTATATGAGATGATGGATGCTTACTAAACATTGCGGTAATTATTTCAATATATGTAAGTCAGAACATGATGCTGTACCCCTTAAAATCATACAGTGATGTATGTCACGTACCTCTCAAAACTGGGGATAAAATGTGGTTTTAAAAGGCAAACAAAACACTAGCAAAAAAGAAAGAACAATGCAATTTATAACAATTAAAATTTTAAACCCTTTTAAAAACTCTTTTTAAAACAATGGTTAGGTACGGAAATTATCATATGCCTTAGTCCTCCAGCCTCAAACCCCAAGTTTTGCCCGAGTCTGTGGAACTGAGCAGAGTGTTGGGTTTGTTGTCCTGGCTGAATTAGGAATAGAAAGGAAAAGCTCTTCTGTAGGGTGTCAGTGTGAAATGGCCCATTCTCCCCAGGGAGGGTTTTGTATTTCTCATTCTGGTTTGTAATAAAGAGAGAATTCCAGCTCTTGTTTCCTAAAACTAATTCAACTTCAGGAAATGTTCCCAGATCAAACTACTGCGCCACAGCTACCACTTGGAGGCCCAAGTTCCCGACCACTGAATTGCTGGAGTCTCAGGAGCGGGACATGCGAGCAACCTGCTGGCAAAAACAGCTGTTTATTGAAACCACTTTTAACTTGTTGGGAGAGAAACATCTCAGTTTCCCACATCAGTGGCCCACACATCTGTAAGCTTTTACCTTAAAAGTGTTCCAGAAAGTCACTTAAAATCAGCAGTTACAAGAAAAGGGGAAGCACGGCGCTCTCACTCGCCCCGCCACCCCAGACCCTTCCCCCCGTTCTCTGCGCAGAGCTGGGCTCTCGCCCCGCCCCTAGCCAGTAGCGGCCCGCCCAGAGCCCGCCCCCGGAAGTCCCGCCTGGTCCCTTCGGACGCACTTTCCTCCTGAACCGGAAACGGGGTACACGTGTTGGAGGTCTCGCTACGAAGTATTTCTACTTTGCTGTAAGTATGTGCTGCGCTGTTCTCCGTATTCTGCCTTCAGGGTCTTGGGAGTGACTATTAACCTTACACCCCAGCGCCTGGCCCTCCGGCCGAGTAAATCCAGACGCTGTTACAGGTTGGGTATCTGTTCACTTGGGTTGAAATCGGTGCGAGGTTGCCTGTTCTCGTGGCTTTTCTGCCTTCCATGTAGATACCGCGTTTCGCGTCGTTTTCCTTCATAAAACCCTTCAGTACCCCCGCCCCCCGCACTGAGAAGTCCTCTTCCGCGAGGGGGATTCGCGCCCCCTAGCCTCGCACTCTCGGTCTTCGGTCCACCGAGACACAGCCTTTCGCGACATTTTCCTGCTTAAAATCCTTCATTACCTCCGCCTGCGCCTTGTAAAGTCCCCTTCTGCGAGGTGGATTCGCGCGCCCGCAGCTTCGCTCTCTCCCGCTGCCGGCGAGGCCGTGTCCTCTCCCTGGCCCTGGCATTCTGGAGAGCCCGCTCCTTTCCTGAGACCCCCTCGCTCCCTCCCAGCCCCTCTGTCCTCGCGTCTCCTCAGGCCGGTCCTTGTGCTCCCCCGGCCTCCCTTTCGTAGTCAGCCCTTCCCCTCAGCCCGCATGGGGGGGGTGACCTGGGCCAGACGTGTGACACCCAGTGTTCTTCCGTCCCAAATTCCAAATGGTCTCTTCCAGTAGCTGGGCATCTTGTTTATTCTCCATCCCTCTAAATATGTGGGGCAGGGGGATCAGGAGAAGCAGAGACACAGTGACTGAGAGACAAGGAGAAAAACTGAGGAGAAAAGAATGAGGGCGGGGCTTCCCTGGTGGCGCAGTGGTTGAGAGTCCGCCTGCCGATGCAGGGGGCGCGGGTTCGTGCCCCGGTCCGGGAGCCATGGCCCGTGGGCCATGGCCGCTGGGCCTGCGCGTCCGGAGCCTGTGCTCCGCAGCGGGAGAGGCTGCAGCGGTGAGAGGCCCGCGTACCGCAAAAAAAAAAAAAAAAAAAAAAGAATGAGGGCGAATCGAAGGGAACGTGAACCATGGCTGAGGATCTTGAAGAGGAATAATAACATAAAATAAATTTAGCCTTGAAAGTCTTGCACTGTGATAAATATAGAAGTAATTAAAATAGGATCTGCGGGACTGGAGAGCAACGTAGTGGGAGGGACCTAGGATCATTGGCAGGAGGGGAATAACAGTGGAGAGGCAACACATAGCGTGGCGGCGGAAGACAAAAGTTGGAACCTTGGCCTTCAGAGCAACATGGTGCCTGGAGAGATAGAAGAAACAAAGATTTCAGGAGCAGAGGAAGAAAACGAGCAGGAAAGAAGCATAGCCACCTGGAGGTGCTAGAGAGTGGGGACAAAGGGAGCATACAGGGATAGAAAGAGTGTAACCCAAGGGCAGAGAGGGAGCAGAGATGGGGGAAGAAAGAGGCACGAATATCCAGAGATTTAGGGTAATCAGAAAGGTTTTGGGAAAGAGCCATAAGAGGGGAAACAAGTTGCAGAGTGGACTGGACACATGTGAGGGTCGATATAGGAGGGCAAGAATGAGACAGTTTGGGATCTGGGACCTGGCAACCTTTGCTGCAATGCTTACACCTGGACAAACATCTGGAGCGACAGAATACAAAGAAAGTAGAAGGAACTAAAAATAACTGTGTGCATGAACAGTTGGGGCAAATTATAAACAATATACAAAGAAACTAAAAACCCAATTGCCACTTCTGAGGTGTTGGGTGCAAAAACAGGATACTGTGCATGCACCCTGCACACCGCTCCAGCCTGACCCCTGGACCCACCCCTACCTCACTCCATATAAGGGACAAACTTGCCCCCTGACCCTGGGAGCAAGCAAGGGATCCTGTTACTTGTTGCTGCATGAGTCCCAATAAAGCCTTGCCTGAATTTCTTGTCTGGACTCTTAGCAATTTCTATTGATAAAGGAGCCCCAAAATCCTGATCCGTAACAAGAACACCAGCAGAGTGGAGGGGAAGAAAAACAGAGACAAAATAGATAAAGGGAGAAAGATAAAGAGAATGAAATGGAAACGCACAGTAGTGCAGGTAGTGTTGGGGAAACTGGATCCAGATGGATGTTGAATTGTCTCGATATGGATGATTAAGTTGTGATATGCTGATTTGTGGCTTTAGAATATAGTAAATATAAAATTTGTTTACTTAGGTTTACAGATGAGGATGACAATTGCAAAACTGTTAATAAGATTTGTGCATTTAGTAATTATTTGTATCAGAAGATAACTTCATTATTTATTTATTTTTGGCTGCGTTGGGTCTTCGTTGCTGCTCGCAGGCTTTCTCTAGTTGTGGTGAGCGGGCTTCTCATTGCAGTGGCTTCTCGTTGCAGAGCATGGGCTCTAGGCACGCGGGCTTCAGTAGTTGTGGCATACAGGCTCAGTAGTTGTGGCGAACGGGCTTAGTTCTGTGGCATGTGGGACCTTCCCGTGCCAGGGCTGGAACCCGTATCCCCTGCATTGGCAGGCAGATTCTTAACCAGTGCACCACCAGGGAAGTCTCTAACTTCATTTTCATGTGGTGTATCACACTGATTGATGTGCAGATATTGAAAAATCCTTGCATCCCTGGGTTAAATCCCACTTGATCATGGTGTATGATCCTTTTAATGTACTGTTGGATTCGGTTTGCTAGTATTTTGTGGAGGATTTTTGCGTCTATGTTCATCAGTGATATTGGCTTGTAATTTTCTTTTTTCTGGTGGCATCTTTTTTTTTTTTTTTTGCGGTACACGGGCCTCTCACTGTCGCGGCCTCTCCCGTTGCGGAGCACAGGCTTCGGACGCGCAGGCTCAGCGGCCATGGCTTACAGGCCCAGTCGCTCTGTGGCATGTGGGATCTTCCTGGACCGGGGCACGAACCCATGTCCCCTGCATCGGCAGGCGGACTCTCAACCACTGCGGCACCAGGGAAGCCCCAATGATGTTTTATATTAACATTCAAAATCAAGTTTAGCCAGTTAGCCTTATATTTTGTTTTCTTCCTTTTTCTGTGGTATGTTAAAATGGCTGTGAGATGATAGGAAGATTTTTTCCTCAGGTCCCTCTTACCTGTTCTGTACAAATGATGAAGGATGGACTAGATTGACTTGGAAGCTTCCAACAGAGTCTCTCTATTCATGATGAAGAAGTTTGCTGAGAGCTTATTTCTCAGCTGACCCCTTACAATGTTTTCTGCACCAACAGCTGTGCTTTTGCAGTGGCCATGCTGCACAGCTTTCAGGATCTCCGTTCCTTGACCAGGCATTGAACCCGAGCCAGGGCAGTGAAAGCCCAGCATCCTAACCACTAGGGCAACTGAAAACTCCCTGTATTTTTAAGTTATTTTAATGTAATTTTTCTGGAAAAGAAGAATTAAATGGTTGGTACCAGTGTGATCTGACCTTGAAAGAGAAGTTTCCATTGCTCAGACCCGTGATAGATGGTGTTTTAAATAGGATGAGCAATAAGGACAGACTCTTCCCACTTAACCCTTCGGGTGACCTTTTTAGAATTCAGTTACGCCCGATTCTGTTCACTCAACTCAGACTTTCTCATAACTGCCTCAGAGAGCCCACTCGTAACATGGAGGTGATCGACTCCACCAGAAATTCTTCATTTGAGCAACAGAGACCCTTGAAATGATTGGCCCAGTTGGGCGTGAGTTTGTGTGTGGCAGTGCCCAGTTGAATTTAGAGTTTTAATTTTAACTTATTTTATTTCATTTATTTACTTATGGCTGCGTTGGGTCTTCGTTGCTGTGCGCGGACTTTCTCTAGTTGTGGTGAGCGGGGGCTACTCTTAGTTGCAGTGCACAGGCTTCTCACTGCGGTGGCTTCTCTTGTTGTGGAGCATGGGCTCTAGGCGCATGGGCTTCAGTAGTTGTGCCATGCGGGCTCAGTAGCTGTGGTGCACGGGCTTAGTTGCTCGGCAGCATGTGGGATCTTCCCAGACCAGGGATCGAACCCGTGTCCCCTGCATTGTCAGGCGGATTCTAAATCACTGCGCCACCAGGGAAGCCCCTAATTTTAATTCTCAGTTCTTACACTCAGACCTCCACTGGCTACCGTTTGTGCGCTGGACAAAATCCTGACTCCTCACTGTGGGTACACAGCCCTGTGTCATCCTCAGGACCCTGCCGGGGTCTCCAGCCTCATCCTGGGAGCTTAACCTTTTCTCATGGTTCACTCTGCCCCGGTCACATTCACCTTTTCTTTGTTCCCAAACACCAAAACCTTTTCTGTCTCAGATCTTAGTTCCTTTCTTACCTTCTCCCTTTAAGTCACCATGGGTCAGGCCCTCTGTCCTCCTTCAGGTCTAGGCTCAGGGAGGTCTCCCCAGCCCCTCCTGACAATCTCTTGTCACACTAATGGTTTTATTGTCCCTACATCAATCACCCTCACGAGAAATGCCCTTCTCCATTGATTATTTGGAGTCTTTCCCATTTTCACTTCACTGAAGAGCACACGTTTTCCTCTTCTTCTGAGGATGGCTGCAACGTCTCACTCTGGGGATGTGTTTAGAAGCTAGGACTGTGCGATGGGCTGAGTAATCTCCCCTAAGGAGAGACCAGGTGAACAGGGTAGGTGATGAGGGTGGTTCCCATATTTGTTCTGGACATTTCGACTTTAATTGATCCTTACCCCATGTGGCTACTTAATTACTCAAAAGCAAAAAGATGTAGGGAGCTGTAAAAAGCCCTACAAATCTGATGTCCTCATGCAGTGTCCTGAGGTGTCCCTGTGTTTAGTCTCCTGTGTCACTGCTCCCCTGTAGCCCCCAGGTATTCCAGTCTCTGCACATCCAGTGACCAGTCGCCACCTTGGACAGGAGCTTTGCCTTCAAGCATTTCATGTACTCAGAGTCCAGGATAGTGATTTCACTGTGCTAAGTGGGGGGCATAAATCCAGAACCTAAGGGGAATGAATGAAGTCCCTGTCAAAGAGCTAGCGGATTCCCAACCACTGCGCCACCAGGGAAGCCCTAATTAATCTTTCAATTACCTGTGAGTTGGGAGAACAGGAGACAAGAGACCTGGGGACCCTCTCTCTTTGAGACTTCCTCACTGAATTCCGATGCCTTTGTAACTGAAGTCCATAACGTCCCCAGTTGCTGGTAAATTTTCCCAGGAGGGTCAACTTCTTGACCTTCATAGTGAACGCCCAGCGTCCTTTGGATGGTTTCTTGTGAATATTCCTGTTGCGATGCCTTTGCAGACAGATACTTGTGCCTTTCAGCCCTCTTTGCCCGTGTTTGCATGAGGAGAGGTGGAAAAATGGGGAAATTGAAGGGGGCCCTGTAGGGTTCTATAGGCTGGATATGGCCGCAAGGGCAAGCATCAAGACGAGCCCCATGCATGGTGTGTTCAGCTGTCGCTTTGGTCTCAAGGGGTTTGTGGCAAGGGATGTGTCAGTTCTGGCTGGAGCACCTGGTATTGGGTTTATGGGTAGTTGCGGGTGCATTGCATGGTTTGAGGTGCCGTAGTGTCTTAGCTCAGGTTCCCTGGGACATAGCTGCTGAGACTGAGGTTTCCATGCATTGGTTTATTTGGATATTTCATGGTTATACCTGGGGACGAATGAAGGCAGTGGATTTAGGCAGAGAAAAACATTTTTCTCCAGTGTTGTGAGAAGTATGGCCTGAGCTGAGCCCACAGGGATCTTTGGGTGCATGAGGATGGGTGCCTTGTCCTCAGTCTATCCATCTAGAGGGTGCCCTACAGCCTCCACACCACAGGTGACTTCTCCTGGGTCTTTTGGATGGTGTAGAGTCATTGTGCGATTGTTAGAGTAATACAGGGAAAATTTCAGTGATCGTGTTGTGAGTCATCTTTGGTATTTTTTAGTATTTTGGGTCCCAAATGAAGAAAGTTTTAGATGCACTGTGAAAGATACAGAAGAGAATTTGGAGTGTTTCCGTGGGAGATTTGGGGTTATCACTGGGGCATGTGCACCATTGGAAACATCTTTCTTTTATATATAGTTTTTTGGAGATGACAGTGTTTGGTCTGTGGTCATGGTGAAGGAAGATATATGTAGTTTTCCCTCAGGCGTGATTTATTGAAGTAGAATGTTTTCTCGTATTTTATAGTAGGATGAGTTGATTCAGATTGTACGGAGACTGTGTTGGACCCCATGAGAGTTTGTAAGTTCATTTGAGTCCAGAAGGAAAATTATGAGTACTAAGCTTTGAATGGCAAAAGGTTTTCGTTAGGGATATTCTGCTAGGGATGTGTCTGTGGACACAACTTGAGAGGGGCCATTAAGTTCTCTGATGTAGTGAAAGATATTTCCAAGAATCAGAGGGCAAGTAGCACCACAGTGATCTGCAGCCCAGAGGCTCATCCTTGGGAAGCTGTAGCTGCTACTTTCTGGCTGCCAGGTCAGTGCTGGTTCCTCTGCTGTCCTCTCCCTACCTGTGTGAAAACACACGCACACACACACATACACGCACGCACAATACACAGAACAGGGAACCCTTGTGCTTTGTTGGTGGGAATGTAAGTGTTAGGGCTTTTATTGAAGACAGTATGGAGTTTCCTTAATAAAATAAACATAGAACAGGCACACAGTCTATGACACCCACGTCTGGCTACATATCCAAATGAAATCACATCATTATAGTGAGGTTAGTATTTGTACTCCAATGAATATTATTGCATTATTCAAAACAGCCAAGATGTAGAAAGAACTAAAATGCCTGTTGGCAAGTGAATGGATATAGAAAATACATGTCAGCCATAAATGATGACATTGTGACAAAAAAGAAAGGTATTATATATGGAAACTAGAAATGTCAAACTCATAGAGCCATAGAGTATAAAGATTGTTAGAGTGTAAGTCCCAGAGAGATCCTATTTCTAGTCCGCGGTCCCTCAAAGGATGAATATGCATCTTTCAGCCTTTTAGTTTGTCTCCTGTGGGTAGATCACATGGTTTCATCGTATAATATCTGACCTACAAATCTTGTATTTTGTTTTGCTCTTGTACTGCTCTGTCAAGTTGGGGAATGTATACTCTTCTTGATTTCATATTCTCCTAAGTTGGCATGATTTTGCCTCTGAAACTTGTTTTTGAAATACCTAGTCCTAGGGTCTGAAATTTTATCCAGTTTCTCTGCTGTGATGAGCCACCCTTAGTTAATGCACAACTTCAGGTGGACTCTCCATCGTGTGGGTTTGCTGGGTAACAGAAGTTTTTGATGTAGCACAGTTTCCGTCATATGTTGTAATATTTTCCTGCAGCATACAAAATCACCATTTCAAGCTATGTAGTGGAGTGGTCAGCATGTTCTAGGATATGAGACAGAAAGTATCAACAGAGCCTGGCTGATAAGTCTTTCCAAAGGATTTTTTCTGATTTTGAGGAATATCACAAACCATTTCTCAAGGGCAGTGACTCTTAGGATGTGTTCATCTATTCCTTCAAGAGACACTCTTGGGATTTACTAGGGATTGGGTTGACTGTTGATTGCTTTGGGTAGTATTTACATCTAGAAAATGACTACCAATTAATGAACTTGGGATATCTTTGCATTGTGTCCTTTCTAATATTTTTCAGCTGTGTTTTTAGTTTACAGTGTACAAAATCTTTCCCTTTAAATGTCAGCTTATTCCAAGTATTTTACTTATTTCTTTGATGTTATGGTTAATAGAGTTGTTTCTGAATTTCCTTGTTTTTTTTTAAGGAGTGTTTTTTGTTGTTGTTTTTTGTGCCACACAGCACTGCTTGAGGGATCTCAGTTTCCCGATCAGGGATTGAACCCGGACCACAGCAGTGAAAGCGCCAAATCCTAACTACTCGACCACCAGGGAACCAGGGAACTCCCCCTGAATTTCCTTCTTGATTGTTCATTTTTAATTTATAGAAACACAGTTGATTTTATTTGTTGATTTTATCTCATAATTTTTCTGAATTCCTTCATTATTTCTAGCAGGTTTATTTTGCAGAACCTTCAGGGTTTTCTGCATACTAGAACATGTTGTTTGTCAACAGAGATAATTTTGCTTCCTTTTTCTATTTGGATACCATTTATGTACTTATTTTTTTCTGCCTATGTGCTCCTGCTAGGCTTTCTAGTAATTCGTTTTTAGAAACAGTGAGAGCAGATATCCTTGTCTTGTTCCTGATCTTAGAGGAAAATCTGTTGAGTATGATGTTAGCCATGGGCTGTTACTGTACGTCCTTAATGTTGAGGAATTTTTGTCTATTTTTAGTAGATTGAGTGTTGTTATCATAAAAGACTGTTGACATTTGTCAACTGCTTTTTCTGCATCAGTAGAGATGATCATGTTGTCTTTTTCTTTCATTCTGTTAACATGCTGTTTTACATTGAACGATTTCCATATGTTGAACCATCCTTATATTTTAAAAATACATTCCCATTAACCATGGTATATAATCGTTTTAATGTGCTATTGAGTTGTTAGGTATAATGTGTAGAGTTTTATCATAGCTTCTTTATATCATTTTGATGTATTCATGTTCTGTAGTAATATTCCCTATTTCATTTGAAATTAGTAGTTTTATTTATTGTGAACAGAGGAGGGACAAATTATTTGTGACGGAAGCTGCAGTATCATATATTGTAATAATTACCTATTAATTATCACCCTGTGAGATTATACATGTCTGCCCTTTGATAACAAGGTTGGCTGCTTGACTTAGGCAACCCTTACTTCCCTTTGAGAGGATTGTACTTCCTTGCTCATTTATGCCTTTTGAGTTCCCGGGCCAGTTTGGTGTGAGTAGAATGGCATGTTTCAACCTGAAATCAAAGCTTTTATTTGCTTCGTATAACCCTGTCTTCTCTCTACTGCAAGAATGGTCTTGCATAGACTGAAATTTTACCGGGAATGACAGAATCAAATTATTGAAAGAAGCAAGAGGTGAATAATGATTCATATAATATAAGGAAGCAATCAGTGTTTCTTGTTGTAAGCCATTGAGAATGCAGGAATATTTGTTACCATAGCAAAACTTGTAGCCAGTTAACTGGTACACTTTCAATGACCTTTTTTTTTTTACCATACCCATCTTAACCTCCCAAAGTCAAGGTTATAGGTGAGAACTCATTATCTCCAGTAATTACTCCACCTTTAACCCTTGGATTCACTTCCTAAATTATTACCCTTATTCCTTCTCATATATTGCCTCTTGCCATTAGAACATGCATTTACTCTTTTTAAAAAACTATTTATTTATTTATTTATTTAGGCTGCGCCATATCTTAGTTGCGGCACGCGGGATCTTCGTTGTGGCATGCGGGATCTTTTAGTTACGGCATGCGGACTTCTTAGTTGCGGCATGCATGCGGGATCTAGTTCCCCAACCAGGGATGGAACCTGGGCCCCCTGCATTGGAAGCACAGAGTCTTACCCACTGGACCACCAGGAAAGTCCCGCATTTATTCTTATTTATTTATTTTTAACATCTTTATTGGAGTATAATCGCTTTACAATGGTGTGTTAGTTTCTGCTGTATAACAAAGTGAATCAGCTATATGTATTCATATATCCCCATATCCCCTCCCTCTTGTGTGTCCGTCCCACCCTCCCTATTCCACCCCTCTAGCTGGTCACAAAGCACCGAGCTGATCTCCTTGTGCTATGTGGCTGCTTCCCACTAGCTATCTATTTTACATTTGGTAGTGTATATATGTCCATGCTACTCTCTCACTTAGTCCCAGCTTACCCTTCCCCCTCCCTGTGTCCTCATGTCCATTCTCTACGTCTGCATCTTTATTCCTGTCCTGCCTCTAGGTTCTTCAGAACCATTTTTTTTTTTTTTTTTTTAGATTCCATATATACGTGTTAGCATATGGTATTTGTTTTTCTCTTCTGACTTACTTCACTCTGTATGACAGACTCTAGGTCCATCCACCTCACTACAAATAACTCAATTTCATTTCTTTTTATGGCTAATATTCCATTGTATATATGTGCCACATCTTCTTTATCCATTCATCTGCCGATGGACACTTAGGTTGCTTCCAAGTCCTGGCTATTGAAAGTAGTGCTGCAGTGAACATTGTGGTACATGACTCTTTTTGAATTATGGTTTCCTCAGGGTATATGCCCAATAGTGGGATTGCTGGGTCGTATGGTAGTTCTATTTGTAGTTTTTTAAGGAGCCTCCATACTTATTTATTTCTATTGAAGTATAGCTGATGTACCATGATTGAAGTATAGCTGATGTACCATGTTGTGTTAGTTTCAGATGTACAGTAAAGTGATTCATATATATATATTCTGTTTTGGATTCTAATCCATTATAGGATATTACAAGATATTGATTTTAGTTCCCTGTGCTGTACAGTAGGTATTTGTTTTTTGTCTATTTGATATATAGTGCTGTATATCTGTTAATCCCAAACTCTAATTTATTCCTCCCCCACTTTCCCCTTTTGTAACGATAAGTTTGTTTTCTATGTTTTTGAGTTTATTTCTGTTTTGTAAATAAGTACACTTGTATAGTAGATTCATTTGTTTTTAATTCAATTGCAAATATATTACGTTCATTGTCTAACTACCCTTAAGGGGCCTTGTGTTTTCAGTTATAAAACTTCCAACTGGTTTATCATGATCAAATATTTGTAAATAATCTCACTGAAATGGCCCTATTTCATGGTGCCGCCTTCCTCTGAATGAGGAAGCCTCGGAACTGGATGAGCTCAGTTAAGACTAAATTTTGGTCTGAAAATATCCTCTAGGATTTTGTTCCGTTTATGGTTCATAGATTTCTGACTTAGTGATTGAGAGCAACACATTTCGGCACTTACTGATTTCTCTTGTATGTGACAGGGAGAGTCACAACACAGGCACAATGAGTATGAAGGGTCCTTCAATGCCATCCCAAGTCATAAACGCTAAGGTTCCTGGGCAAGTTTGTTATTACCAGTATTAGTTTAAATTTTCTAATATTCCTTTATTCAAATATAACACATGTATTTATTATTTTTTGAATTTCGCTTTCTGTCATATTACGGAGTGAAAATGTTAGGCTTTACTTAAACTCTGTAACTTGAAAATATCAAAGGTTGAAGAGCTCCTTTTCTTCTTTTGTGCTAAAGGAAACAGCTTACTTAGCTAAGAACTACACCTCCCTGTCAATTTTAGTATGACTCGAGATAGCTCCCTTGTTTCCTTAGGAACCAGCCAGATAGGAATACTCCAAAGTCCCAGCCTCAGTGTCATCCTCAGTTGTCCTCAGTGATCATTGGGTACAATGACCGTTACCATGATTTTTTTTTTTGTGTGTGTGTGTTACGCGGGCCTCTTACTGCTGTGGCCTCTCCCGCTGCGGAGCACAGGCCCCAGACGTGCCATGGCCCAGCCGCTCCGCGGCATGTGGCATCCTCCCGGACCGGGGCAAGAACCCGTGTCCCCTGCATTGGTAGGCGGACTCTCAACCACTGCGCCACCAGGGAAGCCCCGTTACCATGATTTAATCAAAATTTAGTATGCTTTTCTCCCCTCCCAAGGTCACTATTTTAGACCGCTTTTGAGCCTTGTAATTCAGAGCAAGCACTGCCTGAACATCTCCTCCAAGTAGGAGACTTTAGTGTAAAACATCCCCTGGGAATGTAGCCTCAGGCCACCTAATCATCCACTCTTCCATATGGGGGCTTTCCTACCTTGTTGACCTCTGGGTGTAAAAGAAAAACTGTTCATTGGTCTGACTTTTTTTTTTTTTTTTTTTTTT